>NC_136858.1:32392287-32567912 GCF_951799975.1 Gobius niger
AGCTGTGTTTGGAAATTAGTGCAAAAAGCCCGACAGGACTGTAGTTTCCTGAAGTGGAAAGTGTTTGTATGATGTGAGTGAAGTAACGCCTCCATGCATTATTATTCTGCATACATTTTTCATTTCTTTTGTAAGACTGCGGGTGGATATTAGCATGATTTTATATAACCTGGAAAAAATGACATCTCATCTTTTTTAAACTAAAGTCTTTTGTGCATTGTCCCTGATGAGATAAAATAAATTCAAATAAAAATGAATTCAAATTCAGAACTGTAGCCTAATGAATATTAATAGCGGCTTACACTTGTATTGCACTTTACAAGCCTGTGTCACAAGCTTCTCAAAGTGACGATATATACCACGTGGCTCTAATGTGTAGTTTATTTACTGAACCCCTTTTATGTCAGTTCCCTCTGCTGGACACATGTAGAATTCTTTCTTTTAAAAAAAATAAAAAATATATATATACATATGGCTGTCCCTTAGTAACTGGACTGAGTATTCTGGTTATATCTTTAAAAAAAAATCACTCATTTATGCTGTACAAGTCGTGGGCTGGATCTGTGGGCCTTGTGTTTGACATATGTGATTCAAAATACCTCAATCACTTTTATAACCAGGTCTAAACCAGAATTAAATGATAAATGGTTCATCGTTGATTTAAGGAACAATTACCAGAGATCAAGATAAGGCTCTAAACTGCTTATGAATATAGAATTATACAATCAAATCCGAAAGTCAGATAAAGTTCCCTTTCCATGAGTTGAATATTTTATTTTTAGAACCTTTGACCTCACCTTGTAATAAAAATCTGATATGATGTTTAATCTAAATAAGAAAAGAGTCTCTCAAAATAGTCTGAATCTCAGTGGGACTTTCCAGGTTAAGTAAAAGTCATATAAAGAGAAACACCCCAACATGCCCCAAAGGCCTTCACTGCACTCTCCAGTTTTGAGCAAAGCGTACATACAGCTATTTAAAAACTTTAACATTTGCCACACTGACCATATGTTTCTCCTTTTTTGCCCCTCTAGTGCTGGACCCTGAAATATGTGCAGCCGCGGGTGTTAAATGCCACTCTCTGGCCCAGTGTATGAAAGGGAATGACGGATACGTGTGCTCATGTGCCATGGGCTACCAGGGCGACGGGTTAGAGTGCAGCGACATCGACGAATGCGCCAGCGGTCTGCACAGATGCAACTCCAGAGCCCGCTGCAACAATACTCTGGGCAGCTATGTGTGTGAATGTCTGGAAGGGTATATAGGAGATGGGTATAACTGCCAAGACATCGACGAATGCACAGAGAATAATGGAGGTTGCCACGAGACTGCAGTTTGTACCAATACAGAGGGAGGGAGAACTTGCAGATGTAAAATAGGGTTCAATGGAAATGGCTACGAATGCACTGATATCGATGAGTGCAAAACAACAAACAAATGTCACTGGAACGCGACATGCACAAATAACCCCGGATCTTACATCTGCACGTGCAACGAGGGCTACAAAGGCAATGGGAATTACCTGTGTCTGGATGTTGATGAATGTTCGGAGACGCCCAGAGTTTGTTCATCTTCGCTCGGTTACAAAGGATGCAGAAATCTACCGGGAACCTATCAGTGCACCTGCAACACCGGCTTTGAAAGCAACGGACAGAGGTGTCAAGACGTCGACGAGTGCGCTCTACAGGCGTGCAGCTTATACGCAAACTGTGTGAATAATATAGGAACATTCACGTGCACGTGCAAGACCGGCTTCACTGGGAACGGACTTACATGTGTGGACATCAACGAATGCAGCGACGATTCGAAGAACAGGTGTCATCGCGATGCAGCTTGTATCAACCGACTCGGGACGTACGAATGCTCCTGCCTGGACGGGTTTTTAGGCAATGGCAGCAGCTGTGACGACATAAACGAATGCAGTGACCGAGACCTTTGCCCCTCTTTCACAAAGTGCGTCAACGAACCTGGATCTTACTATTGCGATTGCGGCGAAGGTTATGTCTTCAACATAAGTAGCCGCACATGCTTGGATCTTGATGAATGTGAAGCAGGACTTTGTGACCCCCATGCCATCTGTAAGAATACAGCCGGTTCGTTTAGTTGCCGGTGCAAAGAAGGTTTCAATGGAAATGGTAAGACATGCGTTGACATAAATGAGTGCTCTCGAGCTCGCCAGTGCCACAGTTACGCAGTTTGTGTCAACCTCCCTGGCACTTACAACTGCTCATGTGAAACAGGGTACAGAGGTGATGGGGAAACCGAATGCACGGACATAGATGAATGCTCAGTTGACAATGGTGGTTGTAAAAACAATGCTGCCTGTGTCAATAACGCCGGATCTTTTGAGTGCACTTGCCCTTTTGGATTTACACTGATCAACAAAACGAGCTGTGAAGATATAAATGAATGTGAAACACTGGAAAACACATGTGGGGAGAACGAGGAGTGTGTAAACATTGATGGGACCTTCGAATGCCCCTGTAAAGTCGGATACTACCACCCGGTCAGTGATATGAACTGTGTCGACATGGATGAGTGTGAAAATAACCCATGCCATGCGAACGCAACCTGTCTCAACACCATAGGCGCACATACTTGTACTTGTAAACGAGGATTTGAAGGCAATGGCACCACATGCACCGACATAGATGAGTGTTCAGAAGATTCAGAAGATGCAGGGTCTTGCCATTCGCTTGCAAAGTGCACTAACTTCATTGGGAGCTTCACTTGCTCCTGCCTCCCAGGATTCACCGGTGACGGCAGCATGTGTGAGGACGTGGATGAGTGTTTATTAGATAGTAATCTATGTCCAAGCTTTTCAGTCTGCGTCAATTCGCCCGGCGCTTTTGTCTGCTCGTGCTTGAATGGGACAATTGTATTAAATAACACATGCGGCACCCCGAGCCGACAGTGTGACCCGTCCTGCCACGTCCGGGGCCTTTGCCACCCGTCGCCCTCCGGATACCAGTGCGTGTGCGACCAGGGCTTTGTGGGCAACGGGGTGAGCTGTTCCGACGTAGACGAGTGCCAACGAGACAATGTGTGTCCCAGAAATGAGACCAAGTGTGTCAATGTGCCGGGATCATATTCCTGCATGTGCAAACAAGGGTTCTCTCAAATTGGCACGGAGTGTTTTGGTAAGTCCTGATTTTGTAATTGGTGAAATAAAGATGTCTGTGCAAGTACTGACAATGTAAAACACTGAACATGGAAACAAAAGCTTATGCTGCATCAACAAAGATTTACAAGTGTTATTTTTCATTCCTTTTTTCTTTATTTTATTTTTGAAAATCATACCACACACCTCTCTAATAACAGACACAATTATATTAACAAACTCCTTGACTTAAATCCTACATGTTAGGCAACCATCCACAAGCTCATATCAAGTTTTTCAAGGACAAAATTGGATGTCAGCTCTTGGCCATTTTCTATGGAGGACCTTGGCTGCCAAAACTATAGAAATATATACTTTACCTACCTTACCTTTAAACATTTTGTGCCCAAAATAGAATCAATGAATATGCAATGAAAATGTAAAAGTTTGGTTTTAGTCATGATTTTCCCAATTTAGTTCTATTTAGGCTTATTTTGGTCCTTATTTATTATCTATTTTTACTTTTATCTTGTTTTGACACAATATAGTTATTGGAGTAGTCAAGACAGGTCTTTGATATTACAATTTTTTATCATTTTGTGCATCCCTTTTGACCTTATTTCTTGCAATGACATACATATTCTGAGCTTGTCTCTGTTTTTTTCCCCCAGATCTAAATGAGTGTGAAACTGGACAAAACGACTGCAGTAAATTCGCTGAATGTGTCAACACCATCGGCAGCCATCATTGCTTGTGCCTCAGCGGTTTCACTGGAGACGGCAAAAACTGCACAGGTGAGCGTCGCCCCCACATTACAAACATCCACTGACTCTCCTCTGTAGGTCATTTAAGTGGACTCTGTTTAAGCTTTCCCTTTAGCACACTTTGGGGCTGTTTCCCTGACACTGTCCCATTTTGGATGAATTATAGACGTTGATGAGTGCCAAGTCCAAAACGGAGGCTGCCACCCGATCGCCCGCTGCACAAACGCCCCCGGGAACTTCACCTGCGCCTGTCCCGTCGGCACAGAGGGCGACGGCTTTGACTGCCGCGACGTGAACGAATGCGACCCGGCCTCGTCTCTTAAGCACAACTGCAGCGACCAGGCCTCTTGCTCGAACCAAAATGGATCTTATGACTGCAAGTGCCACGACGGGTACCTGGGAGACGGGTTTATTTGCGAAGATATCGACGAGTGCGAACTGTACACGGCTTGTACCGCAAACATGACCTGCCTGAACTTTCCGGGCTTCTTCGCTTGCTCGTGCATTCTGGATCAAGTTTACGACGTAGGGACTTGCGTGACAAACGACACTTGCCTCAACGCGACTTCCCAGTGCCATCCGCTTGCAGAATGCTACCCATATCAAGGCTCGTTTTACTGCAAATGCGAGGAAGGATACGGCGGCAGTGGCACCGTTTGCACCGATGTTGACGAATGTGCCCAGTTAGAAGACGCTTGCCCTCCGAATTCCAATTGCGTTAACTCCAAAGGCTCATACAATTGCGTTTGTTTGGACGGTTTCACAAGTAACGGGACAATGTGCAAGGATATTGACGAGTGTGCGGTTGGGAATTTTACTTGCCCCGCCAACAGCACATGTAGCAATACTGACGGGGGCTACACATGTGTTTGCGACCCAGGATTTTCAGGAAATTCGACTTTTTGTTCAGATATTGATGAGTGCTCTTTAGGATTAGTCAAGTGCCCCAACTTTTCAAGCTGCCAGAACACGGAAGGGTCATCTTTTTGCCAATGCAATGAGGGCTATCAAGGGAACGCCACCTACTGTGAAGATATCGATGAATGCTTAGACGATCGAACCTGCTCTGATCATAGCACATGTATCAACTTGAATGGTAGCTACAACTGTCTTTGCGATGATGGATTTCTTAGCCTAAATAAGTCTTGTTTAGATATTGACGAATGCGGTGCACCCGATTTAGAGCTTTGCGTCAATGGCACTTGCGTGAATTCGATGGGGTCGTACTACTGCGAGTGCAACAATGGCTTTTTGAGCAATGGGACGGAATGTCTCGACATCGATGAATGCCACGAAACTAAAAACTCCTCTTCCATTTGCCAAACACACTCAAGTTGCGTCAACGTTATAGGCTCGTATCTCTGCCCATGTAATGAAGGTTTTACGCTGACGGAACAGGTTTGTCAGGACATCGATGAATGCGGGGATTCTGGAGACAGCCCATGCCCGGAGCACTCGTATTGTAACAACACGGTGGGATCGTTTACCTGCTTGTGTTCGCCTGGATATCAAAACAACAGCGTTGCTTGTATAGATGTGGATGAATGCGAAGTGAACACCTCTTGCCGCCCCGACCAAGTTTGCACCAATTCACCCGGCGACTTTCAGTGCTCCTGTCCGCAAGGCTTCGTGGAAAAAGACGGTGCGTGTGTTGACGTTGACGAATGCGCGGACTTACCCTGTGACCCCATTGCGAGATGCTGGAACACTCCTGGGTCCTTTTTGTGCCGATGTCCCGTGGGTTTTTTGGGAAATGGCTCTTTCTGCGAAGACGTGGATGAATGCGACACGCTAAAGCCATGCCACTTCACTGCCGCTTGCCTGAACTTCCCAGGGTCGTACGCGTGCGCTTGTAAACCTGGATTCGTGGTCCTCAGCTCATTTTGCGTGGACATAGACGAGTGCCAACAGGACAACGGACAGTGCCACTTTGCAGCCCGATGCATGAACAACATAGGCGGCTATGAATGCAGATGTAACAAGGGGTGGATTGAGGGGAAAGACAATGGACATGGAAAGGCGGGCTGTGTGGATGTGGATGAGTGTTTGACCCAGAGCCAGGCTTGTCCCATTGGAAAGTTCTGCATCAATGAACCGGGGTCTTACAGATGCTCGAAGCCACAAGTGCAAACTCTGCCCACTCCTACAAAAGCTCCAGATGGTGGGCTATGGTTATTCTAAGTAACTCTCATATTTCTTTGTCTTTGTTTCAGGTTATTGACTTTTCTTCCTTAGAGACGATAGAAAAACACTGTGTATATAGATGTACAGTTATTTACAAATCCAGTAATGCATCTAATACGGAGCGATTAGCACTTTAACCTCTTAACTCCCGCCTGAACCGAGAGGATCTTTTTTTTCACGTCATCAGATTTTTTTTCCAGCAACTCATTTTTGTAACTTTTTGTCATTTTTTCGTCAATTTTTATCACATTTTTTGTAATTTTTTTGTAATTTTTTGTATTTTTTTGTCAAATTTTGTCAATTTTTTTGTCATTTTTGTCACATTTTTTTCATTTTTTCGTCATTTTTTTAATCAATTTTTTAAATCAATTTTTCGTATTTTTTTTCCAATATTTTCTCACTTTTTTGTCACATTTCCATCATTGTTTTCGTCTCAGTTTTGTTGCTATTTTCACAGCTTTTTTCCAGAAGCTTTTGGACTGGGTTAAAGCCAAACTGGAGAAAATGTGCTCGGTTCAGGTGGGAGTTAAGGGGTTAACCTCTGGGTTGGGTGAGGCCTTTCTTTGTGGAGTTTGCATGTTCTCTCCGTGTTTGCTCCGGTTTTCCCAAACCTTAAAAAACATGCACAGTCGGGTCTCGTCTGGATCAGGACTCCTCCGAAAAGAGATTCTGAAATCTCATTGGGACTGTCCTGGTAAAATGAAAAGGTTGACGATAGTTGCTGCAATTCTAGATGTTGTGTTGAATATAGCATCGTTAAAACATTGTAAAACATTCATTTTTTCCCCATTAATTTAGCGCTTTTATCTTCTCCAATGCACTCACCACACAAATGTAAACTTTTTTTCTGTTTTGTGTTTAAAACAGAAAGCATCTTGTTTCCTTTTGGAGAAGAAGTGGGAGATGAAGCTTTGATAGTCAATGGTGGAGATGGAAACTCCCAATACATCACTCCTCCGGTCGAGTTTCCTTTCCTCGGGAAACCATACAAAAGAATTTATGTGAGTAATGATGAGTGTTGTTTTAGTTAGTAGTTTGTTAGGTTAGGGTTAGGGTTAGGGTTAGGGTTAGGGTTTTGTTAAGTTCTTTGACTAGATCTGAAAATAAGAAAACTACTACTTCTGTATAAACATCATTTATTTTGGTGTCATCCTTGTATCGGCTCGTGTTAAGGGGTTCGGTCCTGGATTTACAAAATCTAGACTAAACCATATCAACCCTTTAGTTCTCAAAACATTTTCTTAGGTGATGCTTGTAATAGCACTTAGCGTATGTACAATATACTGAAATTCTGCACAAGTAATTTATTGCCCTACATACACTAACCCTAACCTAATCCTAACCCTAACCCTAACCCTAACCCTAATCTAAACCCAATTCTAACCCTAAAGCCACATCTTGACCCTCAAACAGTCCTTCAAATAAGTGAGGACCACCCAAAATGTCCTCACTTTACAAAAATGTCCTCACTCTGTTGGTTACAAACTCAAACGGGTCCTCAAAGTACAAGTACACACACACACACATACTGACAGGTCTTTTTTGTCATCAGTTTTCAGACAACGGACTGATTCAGCTCCAGTCTCCGAAAGAGAACGAGCAGTACCTCCTCCCTGCTCCAATCGAAGGCGGATTCCCCAAACACATAAACCTGTCCCTGTTGGCAGCGTTTTGGGACGATGCGGACCTCACCCTCGGGAAAGGACGAGTGCTTTATCAGGTCTGCAATTATCACTAGGTTTCGCCCAATTGGAACTCTATCAACTTAAATTTCTTTGTACTAGTTCTAACATTTTTCACTTCTGCACAGACCTTTTATAATCCTACACCAGGATTCGCTTAAATAGAACCACAATCCACAAGCAAGGCTGTTACTTCACCCCTTTCCTTCCACAGTATAATCTGAGAAATGCAACTCAGTGTGCCTACCTCTAATTGTCTGTTTCTTTTTGAATCAGGAATACACTGAGCTGGACACGTCGGACATTTACTCTCAGATCGTGTTTGACCGCACAGCAGCAGAAGTGACCAAGTTTCAACAGAAATCTAACAAACCTCCGTTCAAACCGGCTTACATCCTCAAGATCACCTGGGACCAAGTCATGTCCACCGTCTACCAGAAAATCGACTTATCAGAGGTACGAGACAAAGGACAACACTATGTGCATTATTAGAGAACAAAGAGCTTTGATATGAATGAATGTGAGTATGAAGATCTCTGCATGAAAGTCTGTTGTTCAGTTTGCTCGGTGTTTGGAGGAGAACACAGGTGCATCTGAAAGGCTTTTGTGTTTTTACTAGCTGCTATTATTATCAGTGACTTAATTAAACGCCATCCTATAAAGAGCATTTGTTGTGCTGCTTTTCATGTTAAGGGAGCTCTCTTGCTCCCTCTGCTGGCCATATTTCTTCATGACGCTGTACTCTCAATGATAAAAATAATAAATCACACTACTGGCAATGATAGAAACTAATCTTAAGGAAGAGTTCAAACTTTATCACTGTTAGTGTTATCATTCAAGTAGAAGTAATGCATTAATATTAGCTCAAGAGAAGTCTGTTTTTCACATTTTAGCCCCCTCCTTGACCGAGCACACTTTTTTTTTTGCTTCTTTCATCATCACTCTTCTGTTCCTTTTGCAACCTTTGTTGCGTTTTTGTCACTTTTTCATCGCTTTTTAGTCAAATTTTTTGACACATTTTTTCAAGAAGCTTTTAGATTTGGGTAAAGCCAAACCAGAGAAAATGTGGTCGGTTCTGGTGGGGGTAAGAAGTTAAGTATAACAAAAGAAATACAAGATACACATTGATGAACAAGTTGCTGCAAGAAGAGTTTTTGTTCAATAGCAAAAAAACATCAATATCCAATCAACTGTATCATGTATAACACCACTACCCCAACATGTTATAGTTTGAATATAGATTGTATAGATTGTTACCGCTTCTTCTGCATTTAGAATATTGTGCTATTTTGGTCCTCTTTAGGATTGTGTCTTGTTTAGGACTACTTTCTCCATGGTTTAGTCCAATGTTCTAACTAATCTAGCCCAAGGTTTGACCTGGTTTAGTCCAGTTATTGACCTAGATATATAAGATCTGGTGGTGTAGTCAGAGAGCTATTTTTTCTAAGCATTATTGCAGTAGGAGCCGGTGTAACAGACCAAATTACCCCCCTGGCCAGAATATACCTGTCTAACTTTTCACAATCTGAACAGATGTTATTGTTATGTTCTCAAAGTGGTTATTGTTATTGGTATGTTCTCACTAAATAACCATTAGGAGAAGAAAGAAAAATGCATCAAGTTTTCAGAGATTTTGTGATAAAAAAAAAGTTTGACATTGATTTGACTTTTGAAATGTGAACATTGGTAATAACATAATATAGGCCTAGCTATTAATATTGCATCACATGTCAACTTTGTATGCCTTGAATTACCATAATAACTAAAAAATAAATAAGCCATTGAAAGTGCAAATCCTCCGTTTGATGACGCTTAACATTTGTTTCATGCGTTGTCGTTTATTTCTTTTGTTGACAACGCTAGCTAGTTACCCTCCCCTCGATGAACGGAGCTAACTGACTTAAGTGTAAGTAAAATACAAAGAATTACTTAGCAAAAACAGATACGTGCTATTTTAAACAATCAGGTGACATTTGTGATAAGGCCCAGTGAAAGTGTCTTGCCCAAAGACAAAACAACAGCCTGTACCTGCAGGAGCATGGATTTGAACTGCCAACCTCCGGTTAAAGGACCACCCACTCTATCACCCTAAACTACTGTGTAATTCTTGCTATATCACTTAACCTCTCAACTCCCACCTGAACATGTCTTCTCCAAATTCTCCAAATCTAACAGCAACACAACAAAAAAAACGCTTAAAAGTGACCAAAAAAAGCGACAAAAATGATAAAAACTCAACAAAAAAGTGACCAAATCCAGCAAAAAAGACACAAATCCAGCAAAAAAGACAAAAATCCAGCAAAAAAAGGACAAAAATCCAGCAAAAAAAAGACAAAAATCCAGCAAAAAAAAGACAAAAATTCAGCAAAAAATGACAAAAAAAAGAAGAGACAAAAATCCAGCAGAAAAATTACAAAAATCCAGCAGAAAAAAAGACAAAAAATCCAACAAAAAAGTGACAGAAGAGCAGCAAAAAAGTGACAAAGCACATAAGGGCAAAAACAATGGCAAAGAGGAGAGAATGCATTTGGTTTTGGCGGTAGGTAAGAGGTTAACATAGTTGTTATCATTGGGGGTATAAAATGGCCTAGGCCCCTTTAACCCCGGGTATAGCCCAAATCGGTAGTAAAACAATTTCCTGAACTTACTTTCAGACCAACACATACCAGCTCATCCTGACCACTGACGGTAGCCTCTCCTTCGCCCTGCTGAGGTACGGCGACATGCTCTGGGGCCCGGGACAGAGGCAGCACCACGACGCTTTGGTCGGCTACACTGACGGGACCCACACCCACATCGAACCCACCGTCCCGGATGACAACTTATTCGGGGAGGCGGGCAAATACCGACCCAACCAATGGCCAGGGACACTTAAGAATCCGGGAGAACTGATTTACGATCTTTCCAAACCCCCGGGGGCAAGCGACGACCCGAGAATTCAGTGCCAAGGATGGGCGTTGCAGGAGCCTGACGCCAACGAGTGGTCGAGCGGTTTGCCCACTTGCCCGTGCACCAGGACGCAAGCACTCGGGGACGTGTCGTTTGTACAAGAGGTGCTGGGTCAAGCGGACAGAGCTGCCATGTTGAGGGCCCAGAGATACGGAGGTACGGACGTTCACGTTTATAAGTCTGTCCTGTCCAACGCGCACGGGTCGGGGAAGAGGTGCGTGTATGAACTAGAGGGGGATCTGCTGACGGGATACAGCGAACGCTACTTCACAGACACAGCATCAGACAGGAGGAAACATATAAGTAAGTAAACTTCAGCTTTTACAATATTGCAGTTTTATTCCCCTAAAAAAAAATGTAAACAAGACAACGGGTTATCTAGTATGAATAGACAATACAAGTGATTATCTTACACAAAGACTTCAGAAGACTTTATAAAAAAGATAAATTATATTGACCTCTTATCCCCCGCCTTTTCTCCGGTTCAGTTTTACCCAAATCTAAAAGCTTTTCCACTGGAGTTCACACCCTATAAGCCAGTGTGGCACCTCATTTGAAAGCTAAGGCCTGCAAAACTGATCGTGACTTTCCTGTTGTGTTGTTGCCGCATTGATGTCACATTTTTTACAAATTTTTGTTGTGTTTTCGTCTGAATTTTGTTGTTTTTCTTTTCGCTTTTTTTAAATAACTTTTTAGGCATGTTTTAGTCGCTTTTTTATTGTGTTGTTGTTGCTTATCTGGCACGTTTTTGTTGTGTGTTGGTCGCTTTTTTTCTCGCTCTTTTTGTGGCTTTTTTCATCACTTCTGTAATTGTGTTTTTGTCGCTCTTTTGTTGCTTTATTTTTGTCACTTTTGGTTGTGTTTTCATCCTCATTTTTGTCGCTGTTTGGACACTTTTTTCAAGAAGCTTTTAGATTTGGGTAAATGTCAAACTGGAATCAATGTGCTCGGTTCAGGTCGAGGTTAAGAGGTCAATATATTATATTATATTAAGAGCATGTTTTCATTGAGTCCATGGCTTTTATAGCTTAAGCCTCAAACTAAAACTAAGTTGGCAAGATTCATATCCTTTCTTGATTTTTTTTCTCCTTTTTTGTGTGTGTCTCTATTTCACCACATGGAATTAATCAACCTATATTCATTTGCCTTAGGAATTTTCCTCACACACAATGGTTAAATAATGCCCCCTGCTGGTCAAATCAATTACAGATTTACTTAATCAGCGCTCGAATGATAAACTGTTGCTCATCTCGATGTTGAAATGTCATTAATCTCTCGCTCTCTCTCTGCAGATGATGACTTGCTGCCGTTTCAGTGGTGTTGTATTGACTCTACTCTGTGCGACCTCTACCTCAGACAGCGCCCCCTGGACCGCTGCCAGGGGTACTGCTGGTCCAATCCCAGCAACTGCTCCACAGCCAAGAAGGCGGGGCAGGGCGTCGGTGAGTGCTATGGGTTTCTGAGACCGCCAGAAAAACATTTGATAGTAGCAGCTCAGTTGGTGTAGCCTTTGCCCCCTGATTCAAATGTTGGTGTTTCAATCCCAAAACCCACACGTGTCTACTGTCATTGTGCTCTTGGGCAAGACAGTTAACCTGCCTTGGTCTTGGTTGTGATTCCTTTCATGTCAATTTCGCAGCCATGGTGTACGGCAGCCTGCACTTCATCACCTTCGACGGGACAGAGTACTCGTTCAAATCTCTGGGGGAGTTTGTGATCGTGCGCCTCTCCTCTCCCTCCGGCTCCAATATCTTCACCCTCCAAGGACAGAACGACAAGCTCCGCTCCAACTCGGGACAGATCAGCGAGGTCCCAGTGGTGGTCCGCCTGGCTGCCTTCCACCAGGGCATCGGCAAGGTCAGAATCAAGAGGAGGGATAGCACGCGAGAGGAGACGGCTAGCGGATCAGTCAAAATGGGTTTAGGAATTTACTGTCATGCGTACATTTCACAGAGTAATTGGAAATAAATTATAGTTTGAGTAATTTTGACTTGTTAAGTAAACTACGAAACTGGCTGTGGGAAAATATTTTGCACTTAATTTTATTATAATAAAAATTATAATGAACATAATAAATCTCAATTTAAAGCAAAATTAGATTCTTAATTCAAGTGCAAAAAGCTTGCCCTGCTGGTAGATTTCTTACTTAAAATCTCAAGGGCAAAGTACTTCTTTTGGGAAAACTTTCCTCAATTGTAGATTACTTTTTGCAGCTGCTTACCTGTCCTTCAGGTAAAGAAGAACCAAGCAACTTGTTTACCTTAATAAATCCTTTCCGTAGTCCCTCTGGGGGTAATACAAGTGTTAATGGGATGATTGGGGGGTCATCTCCCCCCGTGTCTCCAGCCTTGGGAGGCCCCAATACACACTAATGTAATCACAAGAAGAGGCCAAGAGGCTAATGGACAAAGCTAACTGCGCGCTAGCGCCACTTAAACAGTATTTACAGCCAAGTTTGGGTGAAATAAATTATCTCCATTGTAATTGGATTTACAATAACCCTCTCTCCCTTTGTCTTTTCTGTCAGCGTAGTATTTACTCTCGCGGACAAATAATGAGTAAAAAAAAAATGTAACATGCTACGACACCAGCAGTGGCGCTTATGGCCTCTAGGGGCATGAGTTACTTAGTTCTGCTTTAAAGGGACGGAGTTTAAAAATGTTAACATTTTGTATTTCCTACCCCCTACTTGCTCCAGCAATCCACAACTGCAGCTAAAATCTTGGACTGTCACTCAAAAAGTTGTTAATTCAGCTCCGAATTGCCGTCATGCATGAGCTTAATATAGAAACTGCAGTTACAGTAAGACCTGAGGTGGCAGTAGCGTGTAAAACAATAACAACTTCTATCTAGTCCCTTTAATACTGAACAAAATTACTTATTATATTTATAACTTCAGGTGGAGTGGAGGTGTTCAGATCAAGGAGATGGCCTTCAGCTTTTTGTGGATGGTGATAAAGTCCCAGTCTCAGCTGGTGAGTTTAAATACTTTCACATAGCTAACGATGCTTAAGTATATTGAGAAACATATTTTTTTGAAAATTGCAAGTGAAAAGCTTGACTTAAGATCAAGTTATTACTATATGTTTTGACTGTCCTTCCTCTGCAGGAGTGGTGCACGTTGGTCTGCGGGACTTTGCTGTTCGGTGTCTGTCAGAGGCCCACTGTGTCGCTGTGTACTCGGTGGGGCTTCGTGTCTCTGTGTGGAGGGTCCCAGGACACCGGGAGCTGGGGGCATTGGTGGAGGTGCCCCAGAGTTTTTATAACCGCACCGTGGGGCTGATGGGACACTGGAACTCCAACCGTTCTGCAGACTTTCTCAAGTCCGATGGGGGAATAGAGGTGCCATCCAAACTGCAGCCGCTTCCACAGGAGAAGATTGACGATTTTGGCCTGTCATGTAAGTATATTTTTATTATCTCAACCCCTTTCATTAGTGTTGGCATTTATTGGAGGGCAATGCCTTCTCAAGTGCAGAACAACTAAAACACCACTAAAAGTAATCACTTTATTTCCAGTGGTGGAACGTCTCTCCATGCAATTTTTTTTTTGGCCCCGAATTCTAAAAGGCATTTTACTTGGAGACTCGTACATTGACTCGAAAACGCTCATTTGGATTTTAGGCAGGTCACAATCATTTTTGTAGCATCCACTTCTGACTCCCTACTTGACTTGTATCTTTAGGGGCAGTGCCGGGGCCGGAGTCCATGCTGTTTTCTCCTGATCCAGAACCCCTCTCTCTGGTTTCCACTGAAAAGCTGCTCCAAAACGCGGGTCCGTCCCGAGTGGAGGAGCTTAAGAGGAGCTGCAACGGGAACATGCAGTGTGTCGAGGATACTTTGTCGACAGGAGACTCTGCCCTGGGAAAAGAGGTGCTGAAGGCCAAGGAGAGGTTCAAGGATACTGCGGTGCTCTATGGTAAGACTGCTTGGGTTTAATATTTTAACATTCAACCAGTGATTGACCTAATACTGGGAATACGTTTCAAATAGTTTTCGTTTTGCTGAATGTAATCCCTGTGTCTTGTATCTACAGGAAACATGCCTCCCATCGTGACAGAGCCGCTGGAGATCGAGGCCAAAGTGAACTCCACAGTCACTGTTCGTCTCTCGGCCCGAGACTCCAACGGAGACCCCATTACCTTCAGGCTGCTGCAGCCCCGACGTGCTCCCGTTTCTCTCAGTCCAGGTCAGATCAGGAAATGCAGAGTTTGACAAATGCTGTATAGTAATGTTCTTTTGTCTTAAAGCAAGATAACAAGTTACATTTCTCAAAAACTGCAAAAATGTTGGCTGTCTCGTGAATGTAATTTGTGACCACTTTTCAGTGCATATATAATATAGCTAAAGCTCATAGTAACACTTTGAGTCCTGTCCCAGGGTGTGGCCAGCTGGGGAAACCTGTTTAAAGGCAGTTTTTTTCATTGGCTCATAGAAACTGCACCAGTGTAAAAAGTCTTTGTTTTGTTGCTTTTGTTGTTCCAACTTCAGTATCTCAATGATATCAAGCCGTGATATTTCATTGTTTTAAAATGACTAAAGCAACTATTCTAAGAATACACACAAAAATAAAATGAAAGCCCACGTCCCAGGAAGATCCAAGTTCCAAACAGGCAAACAGGCCAAAAAAAAAACCGCTTTACAAGCCTGTATTACCAAGTTTCTCAAAGCACTACATGGTAGCCATTATTCATTCACGCAATTTCCTCAAACTACATACTAAAAGTATGTCTTATTTCAAATTTAACCGGAATACTGTGTTCATATATCCATTCTCTCCAGCCTTTATTCCAACTTTTTTTTTTTTTAATGACTGAGAGACATTATTTCATTAACTATAGGCGTGTTTAATACTTTACACTTAACACTGGTGCTGTTTCGTCTCCTGCAGACGGTGTCTTGTCCTGGACGCCCGGAAGCACAAACCCAGAGCAGCTTCAGATTAAAATCAGTGACCCGACCTCGAGCTCCTTGTTCATCCCCATTCTTAAAGTGTGCAACTGTATCAACGGAGGGTCCTGCCAGTACGACAGCATCATAGAGAGCCACCTGCTGGGCAAATTCCAGGTAAAATACAAGTTCATCAAACATTTAAAGTAATGGTGGTTTCCAAACTTTTTTTGCAATGCATTTAAAACCTGTCTTAAGTTCATTACTAAAGCATCCATTCATAATCTCTGTGCCTCAAGTGACTCTTGTGATGACTCATAACTTACTCATACTTGGACAGAGCCACTGCGTGACATGACATGATACTTCTTGCTCCTGTAGGTGGTGAGTTGTTTGTGCCCTAAAGGTTTCGGTGGGACTTTTTGTGACAAAAAAGCAAACGTGTGTAAGGGGATGCCCTGTTACCCGGGGGTGTCCTGTGTGCCCCTGTCCCAGCCGGGAGAGTTCACCTGCGGAAACTGTCCCGACAAGACTGTGTCCAATGGGAAAGAGGGATACAAGTGTTTTGAGCAAGGTTTGTGTGCCACAGTCAGATTAATTAGGCTATAGTACTAGTTCAGTATAGGGGAAAAGAACTGGGGAACTCAGGTCAAGAAAAGTATCCCTGACAGCTGATCAGCCGTTGTCAAATACTGTATAAGCCTTTTATATTATACTGCCACTTTCTGGATTTCGATGGTGACCTCCATAGAACTCAGTTAAACATTAATCAGGGATAAAAGACCGTTGTCACATCAAAATCCCCACATCACATCTCAGTAAAACAAGCTCCCCAGTTCACATAAAGTAGGCAGAAACTGATCAGTATCTAATGTATCTCAAAAGTTTGGAATGGCATAATTATCCTCTTAATCTCCACCCGAACTGAGCACATTTTCTTTAGTTTGGCTCTACCCAAATCCTAAAGCTTCTTGAAAAAAAGTGTCAAAATGGCCACAAACATGAGACGATATGAGGATGAAAATGCAACAAAAGACTGACAAAAACGTGACAAAAAATCAACAAAAATATTACAAAAAGTGGCAAAAAAGAGATGAAAAAGTGACAATATAGTGACAAAAAAGGCACAAAAGATAAACAGAAAAGTGACAAAATGTGTAACGAAAACGCAACAAATAAGCAATGAAAATAATGTCCAAAAAGTGTCGACAACGCGGAAAAAAGATTCATTTGGATGAGCTTTGTAAGTCTTAGTTCTCAAATGAGGTGTAGGCAGTACGCTTTTAGATTTGGGTTAAGCCGAACTGGAGAAAATGCACTTGGTTAAGAGATTTAACCAAATTGCCTTTCTGGTCAGCAGCACTTTCATTCACACTCAGAGTTTTAATATTGCATTATTTATGTTTGACCTAGAATCACAGTTGTTAATAATTTGTTAGCATTTTTATAGCTATTTTTATGCTTTAGGATGTCTCTGAGTTTTGTTGTAGTGATTCCTGTGCCTCTGGATGACCATAAAAAGTGAGGAAGGCAGGATAGCTGATCAGTTATTTGCTTTGTGATTTCAATTCAGGTTCAGTCTGACACTATTTGCCTGAAAAAAACAAAAAACAAAATGGCGGCGGGTGGAACCATACGTCTAACTTTGCAATTATTGTACCTTTAACAATTTTCAGACTTTTGCATGCCACCTCACACGTTCCCCTGTGACAAAGAGGCCATCTGCAAAAGTGGGAAGTTTAACTACACCTGCACCTGTCGAGAAGGATTTGCAGGAAGCGGCAAGAACTGCACAGGTAGTTTAAAAATTTGTGGTAAACAATGCTCATTCGCAGCAAAATATGACTCCATCTCTTTAATCCTTAGACATCGACGAGTGTACCGTCCTCTCCACTTGCCCCAATGCAAAGTATAGATGCGAGAACAAGCGCGGCTCCTTTGACTGTGTCTGCAGATACAAAGACACCGACAATGGGGGATGTGGTTCGTGTACTTAATACTACACAATAAACATTTTGAGTGCAGCATTTATGTTACAGATGAAGAATTGTGTATGTATGGCTAATTATCCTCTAATTATTGACATAAAATCAAAGTTTATTGAGTAAACAGGTCCTGACATGTACTAATTAGCAAAGAAATGTTGTGCTTGATGCCCGGTCTTCATTAATGTTATGTTTTTCTCTTAAGGTGATTCTGACAATCCTCCAGGTAGGACATTACATTTAAAGATCTCTTTAAGCTCTTTATCACCGTTACATGACTATATTTCTGTTTTAGGATCGAATGTTTTTGAGGTGACTGTGGACTGGAATCAAGGACTCAACCAGGTCCGTATAAAGCGCTAACTTTGATTGTGAGAGAAACAACTGATTATAGAAAGTAATTCGGAAATGATTAAAGACCAAGTGGAGCAAGGATATTTAGACATAGTGTGCATCTGCTCCAATTGTATTTTCTTGTGCATATCAGTGGATAGATTTATTCATTGTATTGACATGTTTTTCTCCTCCATTCACTCAGCTGAATAAGCTCATGAAGGATGGCTTTGAGAATAAGTTTTATAATGCGAGTGAGGTGAAGTCGGGGGAGTACCGGATCAATGTCTCCAGTGACACTGAACTCTCGTATATAAAGGAATACTTGGAACAAGCCAAATCCAAGTACAAAATGCAGTCACCCACAGTTACAGGTACATCTGACTTTTTTTTTTTTTTTTACTTCACACACTTTTTTTAAAAAATTGGCTTTAAACACAGAATGGGTTTTATGCACAGTGACCCCACGTGGTTTCCACCTGGACAGCAAGCCCGATGCTGTCCTTCCTGTCCGCTACCTCTTCCCATTAAAAATTAGCAGGGTCGCACAGAAATGAAGAGATTGAGAGAGAGCTCAGGATTTCGTAAAGGACGTTGAGTAAAAGTTCAGATGTGACTGGAGCAGGTGGATGTTGTATGGATCTGCCTGTTTGTAGTTTAAATTATGTTTAGTTGTTTACATTTTATATTTTAATTTTTTAACTCTAGCCTTTAGCTCCAAGATAAAAGCTCCTACATGATGACCACTGTCCATCAGTAACTTGTCCTTAAAACAAATCCTGAGCTCTCTCTTTATTTGTGTGGGACCCCGCTAATTGTTAAAGTGACTATGCGGTGTTTTAAAAATGTTAAAATGTAGTATTTTCCTCCCCCTACATGTTCCAGTAATGTCATAATGTGTAGAATGAGCTTAGATATTCACTACAACTGCCTCGGTCCGAAGTGCCGTCATGCACGAGCTTAGTATAGAGACTGCAGTTACGTGTAAGACCTGAGGTGGCAGTAGTGAGTATAAAAAATGAGGAACTTGCGTCTAGTCCCTTTAATGTAAACGATTGGCGACAGGAAGTAAAGCGTATTGCTTATTGTACAGGAAGAAGTCACTTGGGGAAACTGTACATATAGACCATACATTGGCGCCTTGCTACAATATAATTTGTAATTTAATTTTATAATTTAAGTTTTTTTCTGCCAGAACTTCTTGTAGTTTTACTTATTCATTTAAGTCAAGTATGTTTTGGTTTTTCAGCCCCGACTACGTTCTTTTTAAATGGTTGTTCTAGGATCTTTTTTTAATCTATGTTTTTAAAGATTTTGTTGGCTCACTGGCTTTATTATACAGGATGGTTCAGGATTAAAAGAGGAGAGTGGATAGAGCCAGGATTTGAACCCAAACTTAAACTGTACTTGTTACTTCTCTTTTGGGGTAATTCAAATGTTATAGTAGTGTAGTAAATATAGTAAATAAAGCTCTCTATCTCCATATGTTACTAGTTTCATACTGTATGTGGTATTTCGGGAAAATCTAGTGGATAAAATGCATGAGATTCATATTTTTTCCTTCAGATCTGGACGAGTGTAAGACCAACTTGGCGGATTGCAAAGAGCCCGCTGTTTGTGAAAACACGGTCGGAAGCTACAGATGCACCTGTAACGATGAGTGTCACCTCAGGTTAAATGGAGGTATTCAATCTAGTTACAATTTCGGTTGAGAATTTGGCAATGGCCATTGGTCTCTGCAAAGTATAATTGGCCCCTTATCAAACTGAAAGTTGTATAAATAGTATCATCTGTGCTTTATTAGTTCTGTTTGTGCTGTATCCCGAACACTCATCTAACCTGCTCATGAATATTTTCTTCCTTTTGCACAACTATACTATTTTTTTGGTCCAAATGGAGGTTTTAGTTTCATTCTGTTCTAAAAAAAAAAAAATATATATATATATATATATATATATATATAACTGTACAGCTAGTCCTCAGCCAGGGGAGCAAATTGTTTTTGTTTGTTTTACATTTCCACAAGACCCTTAAAATATGACCTGGGCAATTACGCTTGAAGGCTCACAAAGTTGTGTGGACCTCTCTGTGTAGAGTTTGCATGTTCTCTCAGTGCCTGAATGGGGATATTTCTCCAGGCACTTCATCAACCTAAAACATGCACATGTTATACTGTGGATGCCAGCTTGCCCTGGTGACAGAAGGTGTAATGAAAAGGACAGATGGCCTTTGGGTGGGAACAAAAACATTCATAACCTTATTTTTACAGTTTTGAAAAATAAATCAGTTAAACTTCAACAGTGTATGTAAATCAATGTGTGCATGTGCTTGTTTTTCAGGTTCAGGAGAGCAGGAGCCCGCTGAGCCAAATTTGGCCCTGATTCTGGGTTTGGTTTTGGGGCTGGGGATCCCTCTGCTGCTGCTGCTCATCGCTCTAATCGCCTACTGCTGCTACACCCGGAGGAAGAAGGTCACAGGAGAGTAAGTATGGGGCTAATGAAGATCCCAATATCCCTGGATCTTTTATTCACAACCTTGCCCCGGGCAAAATGGCCAGGGCCGGCTCTGAGCCCAATATCACAACAGCAGTTGCCTCACAGGGCTTCACAAATGGGCAAAAAAAATGAAAATTTAAATGTCCAACACTTGACAACGAAGCGGCAGATGGTCAATTGTCCCTGAGCATCCCCTATCCTTCTCTCCAAGAATGAAAATACTGTAAAACATTGGAGAATTTCAGAGCTCGTGCTTCACAGCAAGAAGGTTCTGGGCTCGAACGTGCAGATACGTCCTTCACATGTTCTTCCCCAACCACTAAAAAAATGTACAGATTGAATGAGAGTGTGTTTGCCTGTGTGAATGAGAAATTTTGAGATCTGCAAATACTGAATGGCCTGGTTAATCCATCAGTTGATTTTTACGGGCACATAATGTTGATGGTTTTAGGGGAAAGACATGCACATCCACCGCTCTAAACCAGTGAGCAGGATTTTAAAAAAAAAACAGTACAGGAAAAAAAGAAGATAGATTTGCCCAACTGTTACGCTCACTATTGTTTATTGCTCTTACCGGCAGTGACATTTCGGGACTTAACCCTTCATCAGACCATGTCAAACTATGTACTGGTGGCATCTTTATCCATTCAGATTCAGAAAACTTAACTTATTCACAAGGTTCACCATTCATACACCTAATGACAGTGACAATATGCAAAACATGTAGAATTCCAAGTTGAACAATTATAAATATAAATTTTTAACCTAATAGAAAGGAGTCTAGTCTTAGATTAGGTTGTAGATTTTATTTCTACAGTGCATAGCATAGTTAATGTGTGCATAAGTGCATGACAGTGGATGTACTGTGCGTGTGTATACAGATGTTTGGCATTTCGACCAGGTGTTACTGGGACAGAGGCTTAATCCCCCTGATGACTGGCCTGCTTTCTCTCTCTCTCTCTCTAACACCGCCGCTCCTCTGCTGCTGCTGCTGTGCTGTAGACCCTATGGATATAATGGCCTGCATAGAAGGATTATGTTGTTAGATGAGATTGAGTGTGTAAGCAAAAGAAGAGGTTTTGGAGGCTGTTGTTTTAAAGCGAAACAGATGAGATGCCTGGATTATCTTTCTCATCATAATCCCACATGTATCAGATATGATGGAGCTCTGGGGGGGGGTTTGATAAATCTATACAGTATCACAATATTGCTGGGATGTAGTAGTCGGCTTCATGTGTAGTATCAGTTACAAATACGCTGATGCTTTTAGCCGCTGTTTTTCCAGTACTGTAACAAACGTACCGTAGTAATTCTTAAGCTTTTCACGTCAAGTACCACCGAGGAAAATATTGGACTTTTTGAATAATGTCAGATGAAAACAGGACTGGGTCTAAGTAAATTGGGACTGAACCAAGTCTCAATTGAGCACGCATATACCAAAAGGTGGCCTGCCCTCTCCAGCTCGGTGAAATGTCTCCAAGTGGAGGAGTTCAGGCATCTCAGGGTTTTGACCATGAATGAGGGACGGATGGGGAATGAGATGGACAGAATCACCTACGTTCTTGCCCTCATCTATGACCCTGAGATCTGGGTCATGACCAAAAGGACAAGTTCACAGATACAAGCGGTCACAATTAGTTTCTTTTGCAGTGTGGTTGGACGCATCCTTAGAGATAGGGGGAGGAGCTTGGAGTATAGCCGCTGCTCCTTCACTTCGAGAGGAGGCAGCTCAGGTGGCTCGGGCATCTGTTTCCTGGGAGGTGTTTTCCGGGCACAACCCATTGGGAAAAGGCCCTTGGGAAGACCTAGGACACCCTGGAGGGACTATGTTTCTGAGCTGGCCCAGGAATGCCTCGGGATCCCCCCAGAACAGCTGGAGGAAGTCTTTGTGGGTAGGGAAGTCATGGGAATATCTGCTCAGTCTGCCGCCTCTGCGACCCCAGAACAAATGTTTTCCTCTGAGTGCTACCGTTTCGACTAAACTAAAAACATGTACAAGATATTCCCCACTGGAGCCAGAATTCTCCTGAAAACGCAATTTGGAAATCTCAGTGGGACATGGTTAAGTAAAGGTCAGATGAAACTTGAACAAACAGTAAAAGCAAGATTTAAAGTATCTACACATTCCACTATGTTGCAAATACAGCATTTAGATGAACGTTTTTTTCTCTACTAAAAAATAATGCAATTTCATACCATTTATTCAGACTCCAGTTAGTTTCCAGCAGCACTGTCTCGGGACGTCTTCTGATGGTTTTGATTCCGTCCCAGATTCCTCTCAGCTCTCGAAGCATCTCGACTAGAGCCAGTTATGAATATTCATGAGTCCCTGAGCGTTTGACAACTGTTTCCAGTCCAAATTGCCTGAGAGGACTGCAGTGACACTCGAGCAGAAATTCAACAAAATGCTCAGAGTTGTTTTACATTTGTTCAAGTTGCATTACATTTGACCACGGTTTATGAAGCTTGTTTTCCCATTTTGACTTGTTGTTTTCACTACAGTAAATCAACATTTCTCCAGCAGTAACTTGGAAGATTGAGTCAGAATAGGTTTAACAGAGGATGGACTCCCAACACTGTTCATTTTATCCAAGCTTGGCGTCAGCATACTTTGGCTTGTACCTTTAAACTGGTGATTACCTGTGTGAGAAATCCTTCCTAAAGTAGAGTTTATGACAAAAACGCCTTTTATTGTTTTTAACCTGAATCATTTGTTGTCTAAGTTTCTAGCTCTCACAGACCCTCGATTGTTCACTTGAGTTAACTAGAAGCGTGTCTCAGCCGAAGTTAGCAAGACAGAGTTGAAACGTGGATTAGGTGGACTGCTCTTGCCAACACTGTGCTATTTTAGCCTCTGACTTCCTCATTTGCGTAGGAGGAATATATACAGCGGGAGGAAAAAGTGAGTACAAAACTGCAGCTGTTTTGTAAAGAGGAATGACTTAAGATTCATCCTGATGAGCATCTAATCTGGAACTACAGAAAAGCAGATATTGCTGCAAAAGACAGGTCAGCAAGCTATTTAATACAAGGGTTCACTTACTTATTCCACGCTGTTGTGAATGTCTCAGGTTTTTCAGCAAAATATCTTGATGAACTTGTGAATTCATTGCTGCAGTTCAGCGAGATTCAGGGGGTGTACTTACTTACTCCTCCCTCTCCTGTGAATGTTTGCATGGTATGGCCTATAAAAATATGATAAAATGTACTTGTTTGGTTGGTATTAGTTGAATCAGACACTGTTTACTTATTCTTATGACAAACACAGCGTTTATTGTTTTTAACCTGAATCATTTGTTGTCTAAGTTTCTAGCTCTCACAGACCCTCGATTGTTCACTTGAGTTAACTAGAAGCACGTCTCAGCCGAAGTTAGCAAGACAGAGTTGAAACGTGGATTAGGTGGACTGCTCTTGGTAACACTGTGCTATTTTAGCCTCTGACTTCCTCATTTGCGTAGGAGGAATATATACAGCGGGAGGAAAAAGTGAGTACAAAACTGCAGCTGTTTTGTAAAGAGGAATGACTTAAGATTCATCCTGATGAGCGTCTAATCTGGAACTACAGAAAAGCAGTTATTGCTGCAAAAGACAGGTCAGCCAGCTATTTAATACAAGGGTTCACTTACTTATTCCACGCTGTTGGATTCAGGGGTGTACTTACTTACCCCTCCTTCTCCTGTGAATGTTTACATGGTATGGCCTATAAAAATATGATAAAATGTACTTGTTTGGTTGGTATTAGTTGAGACACTGTTTACTTATTCTTATGATGTTGATAAAGATCAGACCAAATTTTATGGCCAATTTAGGCAGAAAACCGGTGTACTCACTTTTTCCTTCCACTGTAAGTAGTTTACAATGTCTGTCTTAAAATACAATATATAAAAAAAATACTCATGATAAATCCCAATTCTGATTCTTTGCGAGTACGAGTTCATAAGCATGTTGCACTCAATCGATACCGGGTTTCCTCTTTTATCCACAAATATCTTCCAACACAATATATTGCAAAGTGAATGTCTCTCTTCTTCGGGTGTAAAAAAAAAGAAGCCCCTTTAAGAAAATGTCCAGGTTGTTGCATGCTTGACCTCTACACTGATTTGTCGCGATCAGCCTTTTTGGTTCCGCTGGTTTGTTAAACTCTCTGTCTCTCTTCCTCCTCCCTCTTTGTCACTGTCTCTTTTCGCAGCCTAAGGCACATGGTACCGGAGTACGTACAGGACTACAAGCCGCCTCCGTTTAACTACGATGACCCCTCCCTGCGCTACCTCCGGCACTGCAGCCCCCGACTCATAGACCACATCATCCCGCGACAGAGAATGCACCACATGACTTACATGAACGACGTGCGGAGATGACGACACGTGTGCTCCAATGCACAGGCGTAAGGAGCCAGCACTTTGTTAAACACCCGCAAGATTCATTCGCTTTATTTAAAAGTTCCTGTACGGACTACTTTTTGTCACCTTAATCATTTTACTACATCGTTTCCTTGTCAAAACCAGAGCTGGGGTGATATTGCACTAAATTCATGAGCCTGTTTATTTAGTCCGTCTCTGGCAGATTTGGCTCATTGGGACTTGCTTTTTGCTTCGTAACAGACTGAGCTTAGAACTGCTCTGCACATTTTTAAATCTATAAATACCTACCGGACCCAATCGAAGCAGTTCAGCACTCAAAGGGGGTTTACAAAAGCATTTGCTCATGTGCGAAGCAAGTTTTTTTTTTTTTTTACTCACGCAGCATCATCTCATTTACATGTCAGATTTGGGGCCCTAATACCGTAGTACAGGCAATTTGAGATACCGCTACTTTAACCGATACCTGAACAATTTTTTCGATAACTATATTAAAATATTTGTCATGTAGAACCAGAAAACAGAACAACTTTCTTTAATGCTGTCCCTGGACCAACAGGCATAAAAACTTGGTCTCTAAAGATGAAAGTTGTTTGGGTTACCTGCTTTCGATATTTTTTTTTTACCAGTAGTACCTTAAGCTTTTTTGTTTTCAATACCATACTGGTATCGTTTAACAGTACCCAGCCCTATTCATAGTTCACCTTTAAAGGGACTATACGGAGTTTAAAAATTTTAAAAATGTATATTTTCCTCCCCCTACATGTTTCAACAATGTCCTAAGGTAGAGAATGAGCCCAGACATATTCACCACAACTGCCTCTAAAATCCTGCACTGTCACTCAAAAAGGTGTTAAAGAGGGGTATTATGTTTTTTTCAATCACATAGCACCAGTCTATATCACATCTATCACACTACAATGATGACGAAACCTTCTGCTGGTCTGTAAATGCAGTAAATTAGAATAACTGCCTTGTATAAAATTGCTCTCTCAGAATGGCTGTAGTGAATGTCTTGAAATAGGCCTCTGTCTCTTTAAGAACCTCTGATCCTTTCCGACACGCCCCCTCCACACGCTGTCTGTGGCATCAGTGGGGAGGGGGTTCTGCTGAGGAGCAGTGGTTGGCTACTCGGCTGGTGACGAAAGCTCAGAGGCGTCTCCGGGAGGTGGGGGCGTTCCTAGGAGGACTCAGGCAAACCTATCCCTAAGATGGCTGCCATCAGAGTTTTTACAGATTACTCAAATATACGTGAATGTTTTTAATGAGGGAATGACAGAACAACATGATGTAAAGCTTGAAAAAGTCCATTTTGCATAATACCCCCCCTTTAATTCGGGTCCGAAGTGCCATCATGCACGAGCATAATATAGAGGGTGCAGTTACACATATGACCTGAGGTGGCAGTAGTGAGCATTAAATGGCTAACTTGCATCTAGCCCCTTTAACATGCCGTTAGTTAAAAATGAACGTCGACCAGACCAACAGTGATCACGCATAAAAAATAATTTTCTTATGCTCAGAGTCAATTTTTTATATTGTTAATAGTAAAATGTCAATGCTGAGATGCCCAAGTGTTTACAATCTACTTTTATATGCACGATATATCCACTTGGTGATAGAGCATGCACGTTGCAGTTGTTTGTTGCCATTCATAGTACTAAAGAAGAACAACTTCTATATCTGCTTTAACAGCCTGTCACATTTAGAAAAATATATAATATATCTTACTGGAAAATAGGTCCTGCAATCATTTCTGTATAAGAGACAACTTCAGACAGATGTTCTGCTCACACAAAACATGTTTAGTACTAGAGCAAAACCAGATGACACGACTTTAGAGAAGCACCACTTTGCGACATCAGCAGGCGGGTGATTGAGAATATGGAGGATTACTCAAACATGCGTGAATGAAACAAAACATAACTAGGTGTGGTTATGGTAAGGGTGGCACAGTGGCTGAGGGGTTAGGACTCTTGCATTGCTGCGAGAGAGCAATTAAAGTCATTCAATGAACTGTGCCAAAATTGAAACCTTCAATGTAATAAGAACGTTTTTTTTATATATATATATAATGGCTTCACCTGTTTTTATGGTCCTAAACGGATGCAACTCCAGTTTTTGCTCAAATTTCTGTCAATTCTGTACACATGTTTTATTTACAAGATCCCTGTTGTGTCCAATTTGCTTTTAAATATCAACATTTCACTCCTTTGTTTGAGAGAATATTTGAAAATCTTTAGAAATAATGTGTCAATAATACACATTGAAAATGCATTGAAAAGGTTTACAATAGTCATGCTGCTGCCCCCTGAAGAAGTCCCGGGTTCAACTCCCAGGCCATGAGGGGAATAATTACAGCTGAGTAGCTTCTTAAGTCAATTATCCCCTACCCCTTATGCTGAGCGATAGACCTGCCACCGCTTTTGTTTACCCTTTTTTTTTTTGCCAAGACAACAGTTTACAGCGGAGCTCTGACCCAGCGTTTTGTGACACCCTCTTGGCGGGAGACGCTGATGAAAAGTAAACCTCCTCCGCAGTGGTCGTTAGCGTCCAGCTGGTGGCGAGCCAAAAGTCTGCGGCTCTGTTAGCGTTTTAGCGAGATCCCTGCTGTCAGCGCGGCCCCACACTGGAACAGGCAGGTGACCGATTCCAGGGCGGGCGACCCATGCGGGGCAGTGCCACGACTGCTCAGATCACACTCAGAAATAAACGTCTGAAGGAGAATCTAGCATCGATTCAAGCGTACCTGGCATAATGAACGAATCAGATTGAGTTGACTTTAATAAAAATGTATTAGGTCACTTTTGTCCATCTAATTTTCCATGTTAGGTGCAATAACTAAAATGTTTTAGTTAAAACAGTATTGTTGAAACAGATGGCAAATTATATCAGTTACCAGAACATAATTGACAACTATATTTTGCAAAAAGGAAAATGTTTTAACTACCCGAAGTTGTCTCTGATTTTACATTCTTCATTAAATCGGCACAAAAAGTACAACATACAAAGCAGAATTGCCTTGACCATTTCCAAATGAACCTTACTGTACCGATAAGCCCTCTTCCTATGTCACTAATGTTTGAGAATATAAAAATGACTTTTCCCCAACTTTTTTCTTTATAAAAGAACCTCACTGTTGTGAAACTATGATTAATAGTTTTAAAGTAAATGTAGAAAACGTGGAAACCTGTCGTAGGCACTTCACACACTCACACTATTAAAGGAACAGGCCACCGTTTTTCCATACTGAGATATGTTCTTACCTGAACTTAGACGAGTTGATACGTAGCTGTGTGGTCTTTGTGCGTGCTCGTGGAAGAGTTTGGATGCTTCCAACTTCACCCCCTGTGGAGCTATAGGAATACATTGGGGGAGGCCAAATGCTAAAAACATCTTTGGTTGTTTTGTGTGACTGAGGGCACGCACAATAAACTGGACTGGTCCCACAACACCAACTCCCTGTACAAGAAGGGCCAAAGTCGCCTCCACCTTCTGAGGAGACTGAGGTCCTTCGGAGTGAGCAGGCCTCTGCTCAGGACTTTTTATGACTCTGTGGTGGCCTCTGCTCTCCACTACGCTGTCGTGTGCTGGGCCCCGGGCAGAGCGGGACAAGAACAGACTGAACAAGCTGGTCAGGAGGGCCAGCTCCGTCCTGGGCTGCCCCCTGGACTCTGTGGAGGAGGTGAGGGACAGGAGGGTGTTAGCCAAGCTCACCTCCTTCACCAGACTGAGACACCCTCAGTGCAGGACGGAGCGCTACCGCAAAGCCTTCATCCCCACTGCTGTCAGACTGTACAATAAGACTGAAGTAACATGTGCAATAATCTATGTATCAGCTGCACTTTATTAACTCTTCTTCTTGAACGCCGACTGTAACAAGTGAATTTCTCCTTTGTGAGATCAATAAAGGATTATCTTATCTTATCTTATAAAGACCAGACAGGTACACATCAACTCGTCTAAGCTCAGGTAAGAACATATGTCAGTGTGTAAAAACGGTGGCCTGTTCCTTTAAGCATTTCCTGCTTATTATTATTGCGTCAATGTGTTTACAAAAGAATTAGACCAAAGGGAGACATAATGTTCCCTTTTTTCATGAAACCAAACTCTTGTTTTTGAAAATATCATCACTGTTTTATTTGCTTAATGTGTTATAATAAGAAATTGTTTCATAGCTTCTTTGTCACTTGTTTATTATTCCATTTGATCAACTCATCAGCTTTTCATCGTCACCATTTCACGTCATAAAAGCTTCATTTCAATTCAGCTGTGCTCCCAATTCAGTGTTTAAAACCGTTATTTGTAAATATGCTGTAAACTCAAATAAAAGTTATATATTTATCACTGAGCATGTTCTGCAGTTGTTGTTTCCCCCCCCCCCCCCCCCTCTCCCGCAATGGTCATAGAAATAAGCGTATTATGCAACCATGGTTACTTTTGATTCATACGAACTACAGACAGGGAGTTTACAACCATTCAAAGGTCATGTTTATTGGAACAGCCCAGTAAAGCAAACACGGTTCAGGTTTCAATATAGCCTTGCTTTCCTACACATGAAATTGTACCATAAGCAAGAGTGAACCTAAAAGACACGAAGGGCCTACAGGCGCATTGAGTTGCCTTGTGTACGAAATGAGCGGTATAAATAAACTTGCCTTGCCTTACAGGTATATTTCAGGGAGACATATAGGCTACAGTAGAAGACTTTATATTGGTTCCCTCACCCCACTAAACTTGAAAACCCTGATTCTCCCACCTCCAAAAAATCCATAGCTTCTATGTGCTATGACCTGATCCAGACTAAACCAGATCTAAAAAGGCACTGAAACATGTCAAAGCTTTTGTTTATACCATGAATTGTAGAAACTGGGGTATACATGTGAGTATCTCAAGAAGAATGAATTAATAAGTGGAGAAAAAATAAGTGATGCATTTTGTGTTTGAGACCCACTGCTTTAAAATATATGGTTATTCTCCCATCTGGATTGACAAACTATACTGAAGCCAAGCTCTGAAAGGCAATTAACCTCTTACCACCCGCCTAAACCAAATGCATGCTGTCTTCTTTTGGCTGTGTAACACCTCATTTGAAAGCTAAGACCCACAAAACTGACCTTTTTCCTCGCGTTGCTGCTGTGTTGTGTCACCTTTTGTATGTTTTCTTTTCTTTTTTTTTTCTTTTTTGTCACATTTTTGTTGAGTTTTTGAGACATTTTTGTTGAATTTTTGGCACTTTTTGTTGAATTTTTGTCACATTTTTGTTGAATTTTTGTCACATTTTTGTCACATTTTTGTCACTTTTTTGTCACTTTTTGTTGCATTTTTGTCACATTTTTGTCACATTTTTGTCACATTTTTGTCACATTTTTGTTGAGTTTTTGTGACATTTTTGTTGGATTTTTTGCACTTTTTGTTGAATTTTTGTCACATTTTTGTTGAATTTTTGTCACATTTTTGTCACATTTTTGTTGCATTTTTGTCACATTTTCGTTGCATTTTTGTCACATTTTGTCACATTTATCACAGTTTTGGTGCTTTTTCCCCAAGAATCTTTTTGATTAGGGTAAAGCCAAACTGGAGAAAATGGGTTCCGTTCAGGTGGGAGTTAAGAGGTTAAAAGTGCTTCACAGTTAATAGTCAAATAAACCTCTTAACCCCCCACCTGAACCGAGGACATTTTCTCCAGTTGGGCTTTACCCAAATCTACAGGCTTTTTGAAAAAAGCCATAAAAAAACAAGGATGAAAAACAAAACAAAACACGAAAAAGTGACAAAAACACGACAGAAAATAAACACAAAAAGCGATGAAAAAGCCACAAAAAAGGGACAAAAAAGCGACCAAGAAGCGATAAAAAAAGTGACAACAACCGACAAAAAAAATTAAAAATACCCCCCCCCCCAAAAATGTGACAGACATCTGGCGACAACGTAAAAAAAAATTACGATCAGTTTTGTAGGCCTTAGCTTTCAAATGAGGCATTACACTGTTGCTCTCCAGCAAGAAGCGTTTAGAAAAGCTGAACTGGAGAAAATGCGCTCGGTTTTTGGACAGCGTGGTCAACTACTTGTTATGTCGTCAATCCTAAAATTAACCTGATTTTCTTAATAATTAAAGCTTTCTTTTTTGAGTGGAATATAAGCTTTAACCTCTTAACTCCCGCCTGAACTGAGAGGATCTTTTTCCTCACGTCATTTTTTTTTCCATCATTTTTTTTGTCATTTTTTTGTCATCTTTGTCACATTTTTGTCATTTTTTCGTCAATTTTTCGTCATTTTTTTTTCAAATTTTTATCACATTTTTTGTCATTTTTTTAAATCACATTTTTGTAATTTGTTTTGTCATTTTTTGTCACATTTTTGTCATTTTTTCTTCAATTTTTTGTCAATTTCTTGGGACATTTTTGGGACATTTTTGCCACTTTTTCATCAATTTTTCGTCACTTTTTTGTCAATGTTTTCTCACTTTTTTGTCACATTTCCATCATTGTTTTCGTCTCAGTTTTATTGCTATTTTCACAGCTTTTTTCCAGAAGCCTTTGGACTGGGGTAAAGCCAAACTGGAGAAAATGTGCTCGGTTCAGGTGGGAGTTAAGAGGTTAAGTTCATTATTATTTTCAATCCACATTCACCCCACAGTCGATGATGATGACGCTGCAGCTTTTCCGCGCACTTCCCTCTACAGCCACCAGGTGTCGCCGCTCAGGCTCGCACGGGAAGGGGGGGCAGATCAGTCACATTTTGTTTATGAGGAGCAGTAGGTCCCGCGCAGAGCTACAGCCACACGCGGAGCCTTCGCATTGCCGCCCCGCCTGCAGTGCAGAATGAGATCATCCTGGAGGGGGGTAAGGTGCGGAGAGGGGAGGGGAGGGGAGCGGGGCAGCCCCTGCAGGTCCCACCACTGCAGACCATGAGACAGACCAACAGGACAGGGTCAAGGGCAGGACAGAACGGGACAGGACCGGCTCACATTGTGCTATTGTTTGTCACTTCCTTATTGGTGCAATGAAACACTCAGGATCATAGAAGTTTGTAATGCATAAAGGTGGCAATGGACGTGAGTCAGCAATTGTGGTTGATCATTTTTCTGATATTTTGATGTAAAGCTATTCTGCTATCAAATATTTAACTCCACATAAACAAGTATATGATAGTTTGCAGAATTTAACCTCTTAACTCCCGCCTGAACCTCACGTCATCAGATTTTTTTGTTGGGTATTCAACTCATTTAAAGTCTCATGTAAAGCGCTTTGTGACCATGTCTGTGAAAGGCGCTATATAAATAAAGATCTTCTTCTTCTTCTTCTTCTCATTTTTGTAACTTTTTTGTCATTTTTTTGTCATTTTTTGTCACATTTTTGTCATCTTTTTTGTCATTTTTTTGTGTCATTTTTCGTCCATTTTTTTGTCAAATTTTTTATCACATTTTTGTCACATTTTTGTCATTTTTTGTCACATTTCTGTCATTTTTTGGTACATTTTTAATCAATTTTTTGTCATTTTTTTGGTCAAATTTGTGTCATTTTTTCGACCATTTTTTGTCAATTTCTTGTGACATTTTTGTCACATTTTTGCCACTTTTTCATCAATTTTTTGTCACTTTTTTGTCAATGTTTTCTCACTTTTTTGTCACATTTTCATCATTGTTTTCGTCTCAGTTTTGTTGCTATTTTCACAGCTTTTTTCCAGAAGCTTTTGGATTGGGGTAAAGCCAAACTGGAGAAAATGTAATCGGTTCAGGTGGTTAAGGCCATGTTGTCCTGATACCAATAAAGGGCTCGGCTTTGAAATTCCAAATATCATAAGACTTGATATAACACCCTAACACAATAGTAGTGCAGTAAAAATGTGAAGTAAAAAAACAAAAAAAGTCAAATGAATACGCCATAAAAGTAATAAAAGTATGTTGTTTTGTCAGCTACTTCCACCATTAGTGCAACATGTCACTTTGTTCTTGTTCCTTCCTCTTTGTTTCCCCCCGACTCCATTTGCAAAGTGTTGATTTCCTGCAGATTACCATCACACCCACTGCATTGTAGCCACCATTAATTCATGCAAAAAAACAAAAACATAAAAAAAATCCTATGTAGTGGCGATTTTACTATGCCGCGGCCGCTCTCCTCTGCTGGCCGGTGCGGTGTCGGATTCTGAGAGAGTGACAGTGGGTAAATTGACACTGCATACTACTTCACAACCTGCCAAAGAGGAAACTTCTGGAAAGCCGGTTCAAATCCCCCCCCCCCCCCCCCCCCTTCCCCGGGTTGTTTTGTTGATAGATAAAATGCTCGGCTGTAAAAGTGAAAAACTGGAAGTGCCTTTGAGGATGAAATCACCTTGGCGAGGCGGAGCGTTGCAGTGGTGCCACACAGTTCACGTCAGGGAAAGCGCTAGTGTTTCATGCAGTGTTTTGAACTCCCAGTGACTGCAGTAGACAAGCTGGAGGCAGGCCAGTGAGGGGCGAGCGAGGATGGGACAGACACAGAGGGAGTGGAGGAGGAGGAGGAGGAGGAGGAGGAGGAGAAGAGAGACACATAGCGAGGAACAGTGTGACAGCAGGGGGAGGCTTTTTTTTGACAGGCAATAAGTGCTTCAGTCCCCGGGATCCCGTTTAATAAAACAAGTGACGTGTGCAGGTTTGGAGATGGATTCTTTACGACAGTGCGCACATTTGCCTTTATTCAGCTATGTATATTATTTGACTTTATTCAAGATATTACTGACCAATAATCTGACTCAAGTAATCCTAATATACACTGATAGATTTTCACAGTGGAAAGCCGATATTTATGCTGCTCATGAAGCAATACCAAGAGTGAGTTGTTATGCAGAATTTCAATGAGTGAAGTTGAGTTTGATAAATCAACTCACTTATTTGGGGGCCTCAAAGCTGACTTGTTGGACGGATTAGTTGTAGAGCTCAAGACAGAGTGAAATAGTGCTCAAGACAGAGTGAATCAAAACAAGACTTAAAAATAGTGCTCAAGACAGAGTGAAATAGTGCTGAAGACAGAGCGAAATAATGCTCAAGACAGAGTGAGTCAAAACAAGACTTAAAAATAGTGCTCAAGACAGAGCGAGTCAAAACAAGACTTAAAAATAGTGCTCAAGACAGAGCGAAATAGTGCTCAAGACAGAGTGAGTCAAAACAAGACTTAAAAACAGTGCTCAAGACAGAGCGAAATAATGCTCAAGACAGAGCGAGTCAAAACAAGACTTAAAACTAGTGCTCAAGACAGAGTGAAATAGTGCTCAAGACAGAGCGAGTCAAAACAAGACTTAAAAACAGTGCTCAAGACAGAGCGAAATAGTGTTCAAGACAGAGCGAAATAATGCTCAAGACAGAGCGAGTCAAAACAAGACTTAAAAATAGTGCTCAAGACAGAGTGAAATAAAGCTCAAGACAGAGCGAGTCAAAACAAGACTTAAAAATAGTGCTCAAGACAGAGCGAGTCAAAACAAGACTTAAAAAGCATGTCAAGACAAAGCGAAATAGTGCTCAAGACAGAGCGAGTCAAAACAAGACTTAAAAATAGTGCTCAAGACAGAGCGAAATAAAGCTCAAGACAGAGCGAGTCAAAACAAGACTTAAAAATAGTGCTCAAGACAGAGCGAAATAGTGCTCAAGACAGAGCGAAATAAAGCTCAAGACAGAGCGAAATAGTGCTCAAGACAGAGCGAGTCAAAACAAGACTTAAAATAGTTCTCAAGACAGAGCGAATCCAAACAAGACTTAAAAATGCATATAACTGAAAGTATTTTATCTACACTCTTGCCTCTTACTGTAATTGACTAATTTTATGTTGATGTATTTATTGATTGTATTGGTTTTCTTATATTTTATGCTGCTTTAACTGTGAAGCACTTTGAATTGCCTTGTGTATGGATTGTGCTCTACAAATAAACTTGCCTTGCCTTGCCTAGCATTGGCTGACTGTTCCAAAGGATGGTTTGATCAAGCTCCAATCAGTGTTGTTGTTGTGTCCTTGAGCAAGACACTTGAACTGACCTCATTGCCACCATTCCGTATTCTCGCTGTGTACAAATCCATGTGTAAATGGGACTGAACAGAACTGACCCTGTGCATCACTTCAAATCACAACAACGCCGCCCAAGGAGTGACTTCCTGTTTCGATCCAGCACGCCAAAATAAAAGCACACAGCTCGTCTCATTGATTAGATCTGCAGGTACTTGCAACATTACAAGAATGTAATTACACACACACATTTTTTTTGGTCTGTTAATAGTTCGGCAGAAAGAAAGTTGAACTAATGAACTGCTGAACAAATGAATAAGACGGTGCTTTTAATTTGGCGTGCTGGATTGAAACAGGAAGTCACTTCTTGGGCGGCGTTGTTAGGATTTTAAGTTATGCACAGAAAGTCAAATCATAATTTATCTGATGTACTATTGATTATATGTCAAGCATGGGTTTAAATTACTTGAATATATCTTATTTTGAGAGGATTTCAAGGAAGACATTTCAGACTGGGAATCTTGCTTGAAATAAGAAAGTAAAACTGCCAATGGGACAAGAGCGATTTGCTTACTCCACTGGCCAAAAAAATAAAATCTCAAATAAAGACATAATGTATGGAAAGGAGTCAGAAATCACAAGTTTTTTTGTTGTTGCCGTGTACATAGCAGTCTGCATAGTCTAAATGTCATTTTAAGAAAGTGGTCCTGTCCCATGGCTCCACTGGAAAACGACATGCGCAGGTTCAGAGACGTCTGACCACAAAAAGCCAGGCCCAACAAACATCAGCGTGGCCCGTGAGGGGATAAGTGCATGCTTAACACTGTATCCATTTCATCACAACGTGATTGAAATAGGCAGGGAATAGTAGGCCGCGCCAAATCCTCTTATCCGATTTGTGACCATTAATCATTTCTGCTTCATGATGCAATTTTTGGACAAGTCATTTCCCTTCAGCAGGTGAGGGCAGGCTCAGAGGCAGACGGTACCAGGATGCCGTTGTTCCAGTCTTTTGCTGAAGTGAATACCGATGCGAATGATGAATGAAACTCAGAGCACTACTTCATGTTACAGTTGAAATTTGTAGTAATAGTTGTTTTTATAATTGTTAATGTGGTAATGATGAGGGTATTCAAGGTCATTAAAATATATTCATTCTTATTGTGGGAATAGCTGTCTTTTTTACTTCTTTAGTTAACCCCTTAACTCCCACCTGAACCGAGCACATTTTCTCCAGTTTGGCTTTACCACAGTCCAAAAGCATCTGGAAAAAAGCTGTGAAAATAGCAGCAAAACTGAGACGAAAACAATGATGGAAATGTGACAAAAAAGTGAGAAAACATTGACAAAAAAGTGGCAAAAATGTGACAAAAAATGACCAAAATGCAACAAAAAGAAACAACAAAAATTTTATAAAAAATTGACGAAAAAGTGGCAAAAATGTGACAAAAAAATTACAAAAATGTGACAAAGAAATGACAAAAAATGACAAAAATTTGATACAAATTTGACCAAAAAATTACAAAAAAATTACAAAAAAATTACAAAAAAATTACAAAAAAATTACAAAAAAATTACAAAAAATTACAAAAAATTACAAAAAAATTGATAAAAAATTGACGAAAAAATGACAAAAATGTGACAAAGAAATGACAAAAAAATGACAAAAAAGTTGAGTTGAATGAGTTGAATGAGTTGAATACCCAGCAAAAAAATGATGGAAAAAAAACCTGATGACGTGAGGAAAAAGATCCTCTCGGTTCAGGCAGAAGTTAAGAGGTTAAACCTTTGCAATGCAGTTGAATGCCGAATACGTGGAGGAAGATGGATGGATGTAGTAATAGTCAATATTATTTATAGTATAGCACTTTTCACTTTACTCTCCACCTCTGTACACCACTCTTCTGTGTCATCAGTCTTTTAGGCCTTTTATTGCGGCGCTATAAAAACTTTTATAGGCGCGACTTTGTCCATGATGCACCTAGACCTTTGTTCGCCATCTTATTTAGGCCACGTACAAAAAAAAAAAAAGAAAGATATTACTGGCAACAAGGCTTTCTCCAAGGGGGTTGTCGTCCAAAGCAGGAGCAGCAGAAATGGCCCGTACAGCGCCATGAAAAATAGATGCATAGTCGAGCGCCGTTCCCCTCTCCTGTCGGATTTGCATACAGGCTAATCTTACTTCGACGCAACAACCAGCAGCTGTGGGCCTCCTGGTGCATTAGAGACAACACTGACATAATGTAATCTAAAGGGCTTTTTTGTTTTCTTCTTTTCTCTTTGTGCAAATACAGCCCTGACGCACAGACAATGGCCATTCTCCCCCATGAAAGGGGATCGGCTCCATTGGCACGAAACCAGCAGGTGCATTACAAAGCTTCATTCATAAATAATGACGTCCACGGCCTACAGTTACACAGGTAAACAGCGGCTCATATTTGACACTCGTTAAAGTCCCCCCATGCACACATTACAGGCGATTTCAGACCTCCAAGCTGATTTCTGTTTGTGTTTCTCAAACGATGGTACAGGTGGAATATTAGTCAGAGTATTTACACAAAGCCAACTCTGCTCATGATATTTGGTTTGGTAGCTACCTTGTGATTCGTCTCTTTACTAAGAACCGAAAATAACCTTTGGTACTGGTGAGTGAGAAGGAGGCGTTTGGGTGTTGTTTGCGATAATGGTTCATTATGTGACATAGTTACATATTCACAGGGACTGATAAGACGCTCGGTGACAGACAACTGAAGAAGCATCCGAGTGTTCACTTGAAATGGCTTTGTTGGTCTTTTCTTTAATATTATGTTATGTTGTAATTATAAGCCCAACATTACAACAGCAGTCGTCTCAGGGAGTTACACAAAAATTGCTGATTCGACCAGAACAGAATAACTGTTTTGTTGCAGGCTGAAGATTATGACACACTGATCAAAGCAGTGATTCTCAACTGGTGGGTTGGGACGTAAACGTGTGTCGCAGAAACATTTTCAGTGGAATCTGAAACTATATAACTATAACTCTTACCACCCGCCAAAACCAAATGCATTCTCTCCTCTTTGCCATTGTCGTCACTTTTTATTTCCCTTATGTGTTTATGTGTTTTCACTTTTTTATGGTACTTTTGTTACTTTTTTGATGCATTTTTGTCACATTTTTTGCTGGATTTTGGTCACTTTTTTGCTGGATTTTTGTCACTTTTTTGCTGGATTTTTTTCACTTTTTGCTGGATTTTTTTTTCACCTTTTTGCTGGATTTTTGTCACTTTTTTGCTGGATTTTTGTCTTTTTTTTGCTGGATTTTTGCCTTTTTTTGCTGGATTTTTGCCTTTTTTTGCTTGATTTTTGTGACTTTTTTTGCTTGATTTTTGCCATTTTTTTCTGGATTTTTGCCATTTTTTTGCTGATTTTTTGTCATTTTTTGCTGGATTTTTGTCATTTTTTGCTGGATTTTTATCATTTTTTTGCTGGATTTTTGTCACTTTTTCTGGATTTTTGTCACTTTTTTGTTGGATTTTTGTAACTTTTTTGTTGGATTTTTATCACCTTTTTGCTGTATTTTCGTCATTTTTGTCAATTTACATCCTCATTTTCTTCTCGTTTTTTGTCGCTATTTTGAAGAAGCTTTTAGATTTGGAGAATTTGGAGAACAGGAGAAAACATGTTCAGGTGGGACTTAAGAGGTTAAAATGTATGTTATTGGCTTCTTTCTATTAAAATTCCAGTTCTAAACAATGAGCCCAATCTACCACCTGACATTGCTCAAGGCGAAAGTCGGTATCTTGCACACAAACAACAATGTGCCAGTGCTTTCCCCGGTTGCCTGTGGGCGTCGCTTAGAAAACAAAGAGGGGTAGACTGAGGTGTGGTTCTTCCTCTTCACTCTCGTCTTTACATTAACATCATTAACACAGCCATTAGCATCTTACAAAGGACAAACTATTTCTCCCACTGTGAGTTAAACACTGTCCATGTCCTGCAAGAGATTGACGGTCCCGTAGCTCTCCAAGCTGCAGAAACGTGATCAAAACACCAGCACGTGCGTCACCCCACACCCACTGCCACCCACAGTAGCAGAGAATATTCCAGTCTGGTATGATCTTTAGGAGGTAAAGCTTGGGGAGGGACCATGGGTGTCTGTCCAGCCCATTTGCTCGTCAGGTATGAAGCTGAAGATCGCACCTGTCAGCGCAAAAGTCTAATCTAGCCTGCGTTTAGAAACACAAGATCATGCCCCATATTTTATACGACAAATCACAAATGACATTTTTATTTGGGTCTCGGCTTGTCATCTTATAGGGTAATGGTGGGTCCCAAAGCCATACCACTTGAGAACCACTGGATTAACCCCTTAACTCCCACCTGAACCGAGCACATTTTCTCCAGTTTGGCTTTACCCCAGTCCAAAAGCTTCTGGAAAAAAGCTGTGAAAATAGCAACAAAACTGAGACGAAAACAATGACGGAAATGTGACAATGAAGTGAGAAAACATTGCCAAAAAAGTGACGAAAAATTGATGAAAAAATGGCAAAAACGACGCAAAAAATTGACGAAAAATGACAAACATGTGACAAAAAATGACAAAAATGTGACAAAATGTTACAAAAAAATACAAAAATGTGATAAAAAATTGACAAAAAAAATTACAAAAATTCAACAAAAAAATGACAAAAACAATGACAAAAAAGCTACAAAAATGAATTGACTACATAACAAAAAAATGATGGAAAAAAAATCTGATGACGTAAGGAAATGATCCTCTCGGTTCAGGCGGGAGTCAAGAGGTTTAAAAACAGGAGTAGATTACTTGTATGTTTGGTTAATTACAGATCATTTAGAAGCAATGAGGAAAAATATGAAGCACAGGGCAACATATTGACCAATAAAGAGAAAGATGGAGCCTATATTTCTTTACTCTACTGTAGCAAAAGATGCCCTGGAGTGCCAACCTGTGACTACTACAGCCGCTCCAACCGTTCTCTCACATCACATTCATATGAAGCCAAAGTGGAGTAAGTCTCTAACAACAATATGCCCCAGTTGGACCGGTGTTGATCCCATTTATCATTGGATCCGTGTATGAAATCCTGCTCACATTCGCCCAAAATTTAGGACAATGAATCTATACATCAGCAATAGGAAGAGCATTGTCTGAAGGGAATGCATATCTTATCTCACTGTGTGCTTACATGTAGCTGCCTCTTAGTCTCTCCTTTCAACTTGAGGTTTGTCTACTCAACTGCCCCGGTCACCAGATAACGATATCACGTTGATGTAAATTCAGGATGTTTGGGTGAATGGGTAAGTAGGAAGACACAAACAACAGGAAGGGCCTGCCCGGCTGCCTATGTCAAATCGACATGCAAATACTGTGCACTGTAACCCTATTGTGTTTCGCAGGAATCACAAAAGGTAAAGTGCTTGAGTAGAAAACCACTTATTTGCACATGTATAGTCTCTGTTGTTCTGGTTAGGCCTGTCATGATCAAATTAAGTTGCCTTTCACATAGTTTAATGCAGGTTTAACAAATGCCCTTGTTGAACAAAATCCTCATTGACTGACTATTACGAACACACAAAAGAAATATAACATACTGCTAACTATTGACCTTCAAGACCTCATTCTTACCTGCCCTACATTATTTGTGATAGTAGCCTACTTCCTTTTTGTACCACTCCTGATTGATGTGTGCCACGCCATGTGTCGGGAATGTTGCCAAAACAGGTCCTGCAGGTCATGCTTTGGCACCACTTTTATGTCACTTTTATTTTAACGTAGCCTTGTTGTTGAGTGACGAGATTGGAAAAGATCGTACTAATAATACTGGCATTGAATTATATAACCCATTACAAACTTCTCACACCCCGTGATGCTAGTATGTAGCCACAACATGCCCTGGAGCTAACGGGAAAACATGGCTACCAAAATGTGCCAAACTTTTCACACAAGCGAAATGAAGTCTAAAAAGAAGAGATGCCTAAATGCTACTAACGTTTATCTAAACTGGGAGCAAACCATGTCTAAACATGAGACTTAAAGGTGCATTATGGAACTTTTTATGTGAGAAAAAAAAAACATTGACCATTGATGCGGCGGCAATATGGGCGGTGAGCATGCAGGCGCCCTGACTTTCCATTATGATGGCCTCTCTGACGCTCCAGGATCAATTGTTTTTAGAGTTTCTGGTGCCTCTCACCAGAAAATCTACAAAACAATTGATCCTGCAGCGTTGAAGAGGCCGCCATGATGGAAAGTAAACACAGCCAGCCGTTGAGTCACAAAATGGTCAATTATGTACAACTATAAAGGTTGTATTTTTCTTGCTTTTTTTTTTGCATAAAAAGTTCCATACTGCAGCTTTAACCTCTTAACTCCCGCCTGAACCGAGAAGATTTTTTTCCTCACGCCATCAGATTTTTTTTTCATCATTTTTTTGGGGGGTATTCAACTCAATTTTTGTCACATTTTTGTAATTTTTTCGTCAATTTTTTATCACATTTTTGTCTTTTTTTTTTGGTCATTTTTGTCAAATTTGTATCACATTTTTGTCAAATTTTTGTCATTTTTTTGTCACATTTTTGTCATTTTTTTGTCAAATTTCTGTCAATTTCTTGTGACATTTTTGCCACTTTTTCATCCATTTTTCGTCACTTTTTTGTTGCTATTTTCACAGCTTTTTTCCAGAAGCTTTTGGACTGGGGTAAAGCCAAACTGGAGAAAATGTGCTTGGTTCAGGTGGGAGTTAAGGGGTTAAGTGCATTAAAAAAAAGCATAAATGAAGATATCCTATTTACTATTACTATTACTATAATTATAAAGTCTTTAATTGCAGATAACCCTCAAGAAGCCTCCAGGGACGCAGCTTTAGAACCACACTGATCCAATTTAATACACAACTAAATCTGTCACAAAAACAAAAAATATCTAATTTAAATTCATGTTCTGAATTAGAGTAACTAATACATTTTACAGTGTGTTTCAGGTTGTTAGGTCATGTGTCCTTTGTCACAAAGTGCCCTAATCCATATTAGAGTCCAACCTTTGACCCTGAGCATCTCCCTGGAGACTGCGGGGGCCATTTGGGGGCACGTCATCAAGCGTGAAAAACAGCTGACGGTGCATATTAGATTATGAGGCAGTGCTATAGAAGTGGTGCCACCAGAATAAAAGCCGGTTGTAAAATATTTATGATACAACGGCTACGCTGTCTGTCTTCGTGTACTGTTTTAATGGGTACAGAGTATGATGTGTGAAAGTCTAGCTTGTTGTTTCGTTTCAATGTAGATGTTTATACAAAGCCCTGCACACATCTGAACCGAGTGCCCCAATTACATTACTAAATTATCGCCTGTTATGCCATCTTAAACTCATACCTGTGCCAATTTTATGGGACATTTCCAATAGAGAGACTAAAATCCATAAATGTTGAACTGTTTTAACAGAAATTCACAAGTTCAGCTTTTTTCCAAGTGGCCTATGCGTCGAATACAGGCCATTCAGAGATATTTATTCTGATGAACAATTACTCGAGTAAAATTGGAAAACATATATGGTGAAAATACTTCTTGAGTACTGCATATTTCAGCGTAGAAGTCTGATTCCTGTTTGAGCAAGTGTTACAATACAGGAAAAACATAAAATATCCCCAAATTCAGATATTTCCAAAGAAGAAAACATAGAAATTGGAAAAAGCAATAAGATAAGATGCTAGAAAATTGGCATATAAGTTTGTTCTTGGTGAAAAGCTGAACTACTCTTTACTCAAGTAAGTGTAATGTTACTTCAAAATAATGGAATTATGCCTATGTGATAAAACTATATGCAAGGCGACAGAAAAAAAAAGCTCATTATAATGAAATCAGTATTATACCTGACTACTAGGCCTATACTGTTTACAGGCCCGTTCAATTTTGTGATGTCATCTAAAAATCAGTCAGGTGTGTGAAAAATGTGCTTTTAAAATTCGTATCGATCGAAAAATATAGATGTGTTTGTGTGTTTGCAAACAGGCGTGACAGGAATACATTCGCCATTCTCAGCAGCTTATCTCATTCTTGTGACGGATTTATGCCTTTGTGCTTTCACCTTTGGCATTACATAATCTGGAGAGGGTGACAAAACCCGGGGCAGCAAAACAGATTTGAACGAGAAGAATGTGGACCAGATTAGGTATGTTAGAGAGGGAGGGGGGGGGGAGAGAGAGAGAAAGCATGTTTTATTCTGAGGCTGCTCTGTGGATCACGTGGCACCGGCTAGCAACATCCTCTCAGCACACAACACAAGCCCAGACCCACTCCTTGCTGCAAATCCCCCTCTCCCATCACTCCGCGAACAGTAAACGTGCAGATTTGAGTGAAAATGGCTATTTGCTCCCTTTTAATTTGTCTTCTTGATGCGTCTCCTTTCCACTGCTCCTTAGAGAAGTATCGCAGAAGGCCAGGCCAGGCCAGAGACAGGTGGTCACTGGGAGATCAGTCAGGCATAAGAAATCAGGCTATCAGATATGAGCACTAGGCAACTCTAACAACACTACAATAGCACTCGACAAACCATCTGTTAGCTACACACTGGCAAAGACAACATACTGTATCACACTGGGAGAAAGTTTGCAAGCGCAGTGCTATAAGAAGCTTCTTTGGTAATACTGTATATCTGTAAAGCTTGGAAACGTATGCATTCAGTTAACTCTCCGACTAATGTCACTTCCTCGTCGTATCTGAGCCCACCACGGGGTACCTGAGGTCACAAGACAGCTCCTATGGAATGCAAAACGTGCCACACTATCAGTCACCATTCACGGTGCAATTGATAGGTGTCACATGACTTGTCGTCAATATGGCGACCTCCAGCAGCAGCCGCTAATCATGTGTCTGCAGAGGGCCGATAGCCTGTGTGGGATAAGGCTGAGTGTCTCAAATCCTACTCAAACTCAATTTTACTACTGCCATGACATTGCATTTCCTTCCCAAACTGTCACACTTGCACAGCTGACCAGATAAAAACTTTGCACTGTGTCAGAATGCCGCAACCTTGGAGCTGAAAAAGCATATCTATCAATATGCTAATGCGGAAGAATGCAATAAAAATAAATGGGCAAATTGCAGCAAAGGGCTGGCTACTCCTCAAATAAGCTATGCAGCTGAATGCTCATGCAAAAAGTATTCTTCATGAGCTAGTGAGACGTTAGGGGTAATTACCAGCCATAACTATCATGCAAGGTGTCCCAAAGATGATGCCCATAAGTATACAGTGTGCAACAAGCCTGTCTGATGCGCCTGTGGCACTGCCTGGATGTCTATGGACAAGATGCAGCGGCAGCGCAGACCGAGGGAGTGACGCATTGCAGGTACGAACGGACCAATCAGAGGGCGCGATTTCTTTCCGCTACGTCTTGTACCGCAGCGCAGACTAGCAGAATGTATCCGTGCGCTGTCATATAGTTCCCGAGTAACCTATGATCTGACGCGAAATAAGAGTAATGTGACTTGGTTTGGAAACAGCTATGGGTGCCTTTAACATGATGTGATTTTTTGGAAAGGATAGCGATAGTAGTGAAGGCACATTTGTGTAAAATGTAGTGTCCGAGAAAAGGGAAGTTGGCGGAGTGGTACACGTGAGAGGCGGAGATTGTGTCAGCCGTTAAATGCAGTCCGGAGCCTCCTCTCTCTGTATCAGAGCCGCTGATCGTCCCCCAGGCTCCGTACACCACCGCTCTCTTTCGGATTTGCTCGCAAACCAGCCCGTCTTTCTACATCAAAATGGTAAGAGATTTTTTTCATTATTATGCTCAGAAACATAGCTTTCATCGTCTGTAAGTGTAGCAGAAGAGTAGCAGTTGGAAAATAGGAAATTCATATCGGAACAACGTGACATCACCCGTAGAAGAGCCATCTGCTGTAACTAACGCAGCCGCGCTTTCAGCGTAAAATGGGGGCTGCTTGTTGCTAGGCTGCGCCTATCTGAATAAATGTGCCTCTATTTAGACCAAATGTAGCCTTCAAACCACTGAATGAGATGCTGTTTTTACCGACATCATTTGAATCATCAAAGGAAGGCTTGCCAGTGACGTATCGTTGACTTTATTGCAAAATATCAATTGATCAAGTCTGCATTTTGTGCAGACTGACTGTCTTAGATTTTAAGCGCAGACATTAACTGTTTGATCTCTATTCATGTCGGTACTTATTTTTGTAAACGGCTATAATGTACAGATTTACCCTGGCACCCATTTGTCGTTTGCGTTTTCAGCCTTAACTTGATGCAGTCAGCTGTATTTTTCTGATCTTGGCATCTTTTGACGATATATTCTTACCAAGCATTTATTGTAAATCTGTGTACGGTGGCCCTCGTACGCCTAGAAACGCCCCTGAGACTTGTTTATCGTTATTCGTCTCGGACCTTTACGTTTTTCCCCCTCCAACTACGTTATTCTTACCCGTTTCGAGGGTTCTGAACTTCTGAATGTTAATAATACATCACGAAGGACTTAGAAGTCCGACTGGGTCGTTAATCTAAATGAGTGCAAGCTCGAAGCGTTAGCAGGACTGCCTAGCCCTAGCTCTCTCTGCCTAGCAACCTTTACCGCCAATTTTAATTCATTCATTGTGTGTGTCAGGCCAGGCGTTGTTCAATTCGACGCTACACGTCACTGTCATAATTGGCACAGAAAAACCTGTTTACACAATGCGTGGCTGTTTACAGAACCTTTCCGCTTTTTCAATTGTACACATTTTATTATCTTGTAGTAATTAGCCTATATGTCTAAACATTTTACTAAGGGTTCAGTGTATTTACCTTTTTCACTGTGAAGTGTCACTGTACATGGCTCTCAATCGAGTCATCATCCCTAACTGCTGCATGTATTATTTTTCAGGCCGACCAGCTTACAGAGGAGCAGATTGCCGGTAAGCCATGGCTGCATTGATCTGCTTTCTTCATAACCTACAAAGTGCCTTGTCATATGGATCCTAGCACCTCTTACCGTGGATTTATACTTTTGCCTTTTAAGGCATTCCACACGACTGGTCATAAAACCGGAATGAACGAAATGGTCTGTGGCCGTGCTGCCTGGATCGCTGGCTTCCTCTCTCTTCTCTGCTGCCTAGAAGGACTTTCTCATGGAAAACTTAATGGTTGCTATGTAATAAAATGATGTAATCTGGAAGGGCCCTATTTGCTGTTGACTTGCTGAGATAAGTTGTCCTTTGGCCTGGGCGTGTTCTCCGGAAGAAATATTTCATGCACAAATTAGAATAAGTTGAAGCTCAGGGGTTATGTAAACCATCCAGTAATGTGTCTGAATAGCTGTGCCGGCTGTCGTATAGACCCTCCTCTGTATTTGTATAGAGGAGCATTGTTCTGTTAAGCACTAAACGGCTCCTTGGCATTTCAGAGGCAGTAGTCATCTGCTGGGTTTCATTACATTAGCTCTGCTTTATTTGCTCTAGTTGTTAAAAGGTCTGTTTCCATAGTGATCCGGGCAGTGCTGTCCTGTTTCAAGAGCAGGTTGACTTGAATGGCAAAGACGGCAGACAAGCTAAATTGCATACGCAATAAGCGAAGCGGCTTTGGATGGACTGAAATTCTTGAAAAGCAGGCTTAGGCTCTGTATAAAAGAACCAGCTTTGGAGCAGCTGTTTTCAGGGATTGTACTGACTACATTTTTCAGCATTGTTAAGCAGTTTAGATTAAAATCATTGCCAGTAGCTGTTTCGGTTTTGTGTGTCTTTGTTTTTACAAAGATGCTTTGATGCCTTTTGCTGTATAAACTGCTGATCTTATCCTTGGCATAAGTTCAGTAGTTTATATCAAAGAGGCCTGTTCTAACAGTAGCTTCATTCTATAAGGGGGGGTCTGTCTATGGTTGACACTTGACCCCACAAAACGGCAGGACAGGTTGTAGCTCTCGTGACGTTGACAAGCTGCTACATGCCACCACTCATTGCCCACCGGCGGCGTCTCTGTTGATGAGTGTGTCATCGTGGCCCATCCCTCCTGCCCCCAGCGCACCCCCCTTCACTCCCTCCCATCCTCCCTACTCATCCTCAGTCTCTGCTACCCCAGACGGGGCCATTGTTTAGCCAGAAATGGCACAAGTTGTAACCCTAAACACGAGGCCTTGTTGTTGCTGAGTCTTTGCTTAGTTTGTACGTGAAACATAAGTAATGCAAGGCCGCTGTTGAGTCTAGTTGATATGATTGGCAGGCACTAGCATGTTAAAGGAGGTACTGCTTTTTAAATGGTTGCCTTTGGAATAAAGGCTCGTCTCTTGTCCATTTAATGTTTGTTTTTGGCACACATTGTCTTGTTTAGTTGTTGGCACCACACAAATAGCATTTTTGGCACACTAAAAGCTTTGTTTCTCTTCTGAATCACAGAGTTCAAAGAAGCATTTTCGCTCTTTGACAAAGACGGCGATGGCACCATCACCACCAAAGAGCTGGGCACAGTCATGCGCTCGCTGGGCCAGAACCCGACAGAAGCAGAGCTGCAGGACATGATCAATGAAGTGGACGCTGATGGTAAGGAATGAGCACATGGACAGGCTTCACTTGAACAAAGAAGACAAAGAAGAATAAAAGATTTGAGTATCTTAGGTTGACTTAATTGGGTTAAGTTGTATGGAAAGGGTTTATGGTAAAAGCGTAAAACTTTCACTCCACTGGGAAGAAATGTTTCGAGAATTAATTTTTTCAAGATCTGACAAGTTTAATAATATTTTTTAATTGTATCTTTTTTAAACTTTTCTTAAGACAAATACAGCAATAGTGCTTAGCTTGGAAATATATTAGATTACCTATGTTACAAATAATCCATCTAAAAGGTAATTTTATCTCCAATAATAAAAAAAAGTTTGAGAAAATAAGATTTTCCAGTCGGTTTACCTCTTGACACATTTTTGCAATGTTATAATAAATTTAACTGCTTAAGCTTGTCTTTTAATGTTTAATTTGTCTTGCGAAGGCAACGGAACGATAGACTTCCCAGAGTTCCTCACCATGATGGCGCGGAAGATGAAGGACACAGACAGCGAGGAGGAAATCAGAGAAGCATTCCGCGTTTTTGACAAGGTACAAAAACCTCAACCCTGCCTACCACATTTTGTTTTGTAATAAAGTAATTCACTCCACATTCTCTATCGTCTCCTCAGGATGGTAATGGGTACATCAGCGCTGCCGAGCTCCGCCACGTGATGACAAATCTGGGTGAGAAGTTGACCGACGAAGAGGTGGACGAAATGATCAGAGAAGCAGACATTGACGGTGATGGACAAGTCAACTATGAAGGTTTGTATTTGGATATAGTTGGAAGCAACATTACGTAACTTGTGATGTTCTTGGGGTTGACCTTTGAGCTATCTTTACTGGGAATGCAGCCTCTTTTCTCAGCTAAAGTTTTTTTTTAGATATGGTAATCCTTCTGCTTCTTATTCATTGCTATTTCATTTGGTTCTAAACTTTCCCTTTTTTTTTTTTTTTTTTGCTGTTGCAGAGTTCGTACAAATGATGACGGCGAAGTGAAGGCCTTTGTACAGATTTCGTATATAAATAATTTGCCTTTTTTCTTTGTGTAATTTATCTGTAAAATCTTAATAGCCCCCTTCATCCCTGCCCCCTCTGCTGTCCAAAGGAACTGCATGTAAACTGCATAGGCTCTTGTCCCCATGTCCCTTTTCTTTTGCTGTCATGGTGTTTTGGAGTGACGCGATGGTCGTACATCCAGAAGCCTGCGGGAGGCCCCTGGGAGCCGCAGAACTTGGGATGGTCCTGTCTCGAGCTCGGGGCCCCTCCGCTCACGGCCACATTGTAAACCTGTCAACACTGTTGGCATGGAAACGATGTAGAGGAGTTTGAACTCTGCATGGACTACGGACAAAGTATATATATGGAAATCTCTCAGCATTGCACTACTGCAAAAAAATGACACGGGTGTATCTCCTAGGTACTCGTACAAACTCTTTTTGTATCTGCTGTTCTATATTACCACCAACGACTAATCTATCCATGCTTTTTAATGTTTTACTCACTACTTTTATTTTCTTTTTTAAATGGCCTTTGGTCATGCCTCAAATAATCCATTCCAAGTTGTATATTTTTGTTTTCCAATAAAATTTACAACCTACCCGGATTTGAAAATTGTCTTGTTTTTTCAGTTATGGCTGATCCTTGAGTTGTAATAATTCCCTTCTTTTTGTATCAAGATGCTCACTTTTTTTTTTTGATGGGACTTTTCTTTCTTCTGTTGCTTATAGCCTGCAGTAAAATGTTATTTTATTTCAACTGTCCCCTGTGACTTCCCGAATGCACTGAGGAGCATCAGCCAATGCCTCTTAATGTCCACACGAGCACCGATCAGACCTGTTTACAGTCAAAACTCAAGCCCGGACCATAGGCTTGTTTTCTCTGGTCCTCTCTTTAAGACCTTCCTGGCGCTGTCCCAGACTCGGCCGGCCTCACTGTGCTCATGTCTGGTCTGCTGCAGCTCTGGCACAGCGTCGGTATAGAAAAATCTGACCACCTCATATGTGTCTTACATTTGGCATTTGCTCCCAATCATCCCGAGGCGCAGGTGATCGAACGTACATCTGAAAAAAATCATGGTGTAAATAGAGCTATTCCTGTTATTCTTTTTTTTAATTTCTGATCGAGTTTGTTACAGTAGCTTGCAGAGATACAAAGTTTGTTATTTTGATGAATGACAATAAAGCTCTATTGTGGAACGCCTGTGCAACGCCTCTTGTTTTAAGATAATTTGAGTTATTTTTTTTGCAATTAATAGGGTTATTTTAAGCATAGGTTTTTGGGAGGCTGTGACTCGTCTGCTGGGTTGAAATCAGCTCAGTCATGCGTTTGATCCGCCGGCCCCTGTGGATGTGCAAGCATTTAGAGCATTACAAAGTGATGTTAAGTAACATGTCTCGCACACAAACGGCTAATTTACTTCCGATTTAGATTTTGCAGGCAGACGTGCACTTGCTCCTTGCATAATCCTCACGTCACTTTGAAATATAATTGTAAACTTTGGTCTAGGCATTAGTTCTCCCCTCAATATTCTCTCATCCACCAAAAGAACTTGCTCCTTGAAAGGTTTCCCAAGTAGAATAGAAATGAAATCCTCCGTGTAAAAAGGACTTGTGTGCCTCTACTAATTATCCTTGGCCCATTTCTGTGTTAATATATACATCAGCCCCATGTTTATTGCCTTTTGAAGGAGCAACACATTTTGTGCCAATGCCGTCAATGGTTTCATAATTAAGGTGATTTCTGTGGCACCAGAGCAAATCTTATAAATCTGGGCCCAACTTTCTCCAAATCCCTGCGGTCCACATCATTTATTACCTTATTTTAAGTTGATTGATTGTTTAGCGGTTTAGTAATTTAATTTGAAGCATTTTGGTATTTGACTGTCTATATGTGCAATACTGGTATGTGAGAAAAAAAAAAATCCTTCTCAATACAGCATCTTCCGGGCTTTGTGGGTTTTATGCTGGAGGGCCGTATTTTGCATGTTGCCTATGCTCTAGTGCAGTGGGAGGCAAGTTTGCGTCGTGAAGGGCCGATTTTCATCTTCGCCAAAACACCAGGGGCCGAATTTCCCCATTGTAGCCGAAAGCAAAGAACTTTTTTCTGCAAATACTAATGTTTAACATCCCAACATTATTCCCACACAAGTCTTTGCTGAACAAGACTGAAATTATGATCAAAACAACCCAATAACAAACATTTTAACAAACTCTGTTAATGTTCCCATGCAGTTTCAGATGGAAAATATTAAACAAAAGTTCCCTTTAGACTCGCGACCCACTGAAAATGGTTCCGCGACCCACTTTTGGGACTAGAATCCCCGTTTTACATTATATAAAATGACCAAGTGGGACGTTCTGCCAGGACATTTTTAAAATACTGACACTATGTATTTGCCATCTTATTTGCATAATAATATTTCTCAAAATCATCTTGGGGGGCCTGTGGTTCTGTGCTGGAGGGCCGGATTTGGCCCCCGTGCCTGACGTTGCCTATCCCTGCTCTAGTGTGAAAGCAAATAATAACAATGTACAATTTACACTCATTTGACTTCTGTTACACATACTATTGCTATGCCTTAACTGGGCAAACATTAAAAAAATTAGGTTGCAACCAGACTGTAAATTAATGGACTAATTCCTTCCTGAAGCCATAAGGAAACAGGGGCAGGCTCTGGAAGTTCAATTTGTTTTAAACGCCTCTCAAGTCATTATTGAACATCATCATTCTAACCTCTTCGTGTGTGTGTCTTAATACTCGCAACATCGCTATTTTTTATTTTTGGAATAATCTAAATAATTCACCCAAATTGCTCGCATGAATGAGCTTCAGTTCGAAAGGGGAAGCCGCCATCACTTATTCTTCATTTACAATCTATGGTTGCCAGGTTTTGCACCCCTGTTGAACCGTAGACTTAGGTTTGAGAACCACGGAGCTATTAGTCCACTGTTTTTCTCCCACTACTGATATTCAATCACCGCACTCCCACACTCCCGCTGTATTTCATTCCCCTGCTATATATAGCCTTTACTGTAGCCTACATGTTGGTGGTATCTGGCACTATTTATACATCTCATGCCTATGTGGACTATTGGTGGCCCTCTGTCATTTTATCTTTGCTTATTTGATTCCAGATGCGTATTATATTTCTGTGTTGATCTTGAGGTCAAAATGCAGATTCCGTTTTTATCTGGAATGTGGTTTCTCTGTAATTACGGGGTCTATCTCTGTCAGCTCAAATGAACTGAGGTGAATCCTATGGAAACTATTCATGGGTTTACTCTGGGTTTGTAGTCTTTGTTTAGCCAAAAGTCACCACCTTGAATGAGATTTTGCTTTTAGACTTTTGACTATGTTGAATAAAAAAATAATAATAATCTATTTTCACAGTCAGTTGTAGATTATTCGACAAAACAAGACTTACATTTCAGACAGGGTTTGGTGACATCACTGCAATTTCACCACCCACAACTACGTAGACCAGGGGTAGGCAACGTCAGGCCCGGGGGCCAAATTCGGCCCTCCAGCATAAAACCTTTGGCCCCCAAGAGAATTTTTGAAGAAACATTTATTCATAAATCAGAGACCAAATTTGTGACTCTAAAATGTGGAAAATACTGTCATTATTTTCACATTTCCCAGCAAAACTCCCCATTAGGTCATATATTATGTGCAAAACTTATATTTGTAGAAAAAAGGTGCTTTACTTTGGGCTACAATAGTGAGTTTCGGCCCTTGGTGTTTTGGCGTTGAAGAAAATCGGCCCTCCATGACACAAACTTGCCTACCCCTGACGTAGACCAAGGTGGCCTGGCAGTCACCAAAACTGAGGAAGCTCCCTGGATTTGGAGTGAAACATTGCTTCCCTCTAAAGTGTTAGTTCAGGTGTTTTGTTTTAATTGTTAGAAGGTGACGCACAAGTGAATCAACTTGCATACTTGCACCATCGACATAACCAATCTCCAGTATTTGGCCCCTTGTATTGAGACTGAACCAGATGCCCGTCACAAGTGTAGGGCCTTATCCAGAGAGAGATATGTGAAAACTACATATAACTAACATATTTTTCTTATACTAATTTCATGAATAAACCCATTCTTACATGTAAGCAGTCATGTTAGCATTACTCTTCGCTTGCGGATCCACTAAAGATCCTAGATAGAAGTAAAGGGAACACTACCCACAGCATTCTTGGGTGTGAATCGATGACACAAGTGGCTGTCTTCTTGTCAAAACCAATTATCACAGAACTAAAACCGACTCTCGCGGTCGCGGCAAGTGTCATGACAGCCTGCTTATAAAAAACCTGTTGATTACTCAGTGCACGGAGACAGAGGCTGCTTTCTTTCATCTCGTTCGTGTCCGAGCTTTTGTCCACTTAGCTAAAAACACACTGTTCTTCGCGGGAGACAGCTCCTGCCTTTGTGCTTTTGATCGGTCCCCGAAACATTTTTGAGCCCACGATACATTCTTTTAAAAAACGAGATGAAAATAGATAATTGACACACACAAAAAAAAAGAAAAAATCCTTTACTGGGCTCACAGTATTATTGAGAAAACAGTGTGGTTCATGCAGCCGATAACCTTAGGTTAAGGCTTCTTATCTGCACATATGGAGATGTTCTGTCCTCACTGTTCTGGGTTGAGGTCCTGGCTACGTCAATTTGCTGAATGTCTCTCCCCACTCTTCAGGCTCTTTCATCCAGAGCTGTCTTATTGAATAAACTAAAGCCCAAAATCCCTTTAAAAGATGAAAATTAGTGGTTTTGCAGAAATAGGACTATAGCCCTATTCACATGGGATGACAATTACCTTGGGACCTCAGGTAAAAGATTAACATTACTGACGCTACCTCGGAGTTTCCCGACACCGACAAGGCTTAGGAAGTGTGTGGTCAAACCAAAGTATATTGGGAAGAGGTCTTAATGTTTTTCAACCTCGTGTTGAGCAATGGAGCTGGTGATGACCTGCTCCCAGCAAAGTTATACAAGACAGGCCTTTTAAGCTATTTTTCAACAACAAAAACCACAGAGGAAATTAATTTTTGTAATGTATTCATTGCTTACAAAAGTTGTTACGCTTGTCATCTGTACTCATCCAAGAAGTGGCAACTACAGATGATGGAGTAAGAAAATGTTTTAAATGGGTGAAATGTGCAATGACATGTTTTACTCAGGCGGCAGATGTTGAAATTTTACTTAAAATTTTATTTATTTATTCAATTAATTTGTTATTGTCATTATTGTTACGTCAATACATATGAATTTTCCTATAGCCTATATTCATACATGACAGAAAGGTTAAAGTTAGGTATACTTTACTGTCCCCATAAGGACATTTGTCCTCTGCATTTGACCCATCTTTCGATGCCGTTGGGGCAAATCATCAGGAGCAGTGGGCGACAGCAAACCCGCCCCCGGGGACGCCCAGGCTGATGGTCTGTACCACCTGGTTCGAGGATTCAGCTATAGTAATGTACACCCTTCCAGGTGGGAATCGAACCCAGGACCTTATAGCTGTGAAGCACAAGCGCTAACCACTACCTTCTCTGGTAGGAACAGAGATTTATATTCTCTCTGTTAACATTTCACATTTTCTTTCTGTGAAAGCGAAAGACCCTAATAACACATTTAAAAATAAATCAACAAAGTACCCTTATTTCAGCCTCAACTCCTCCCTAGGTCACCAAACCTACATTTACATATAAGAAAAACAAGAAAACCTTGTAAAATCTTGAAACTAATCCAAGTCAAATCAGACTATTCCAAACCAGTCGTCATAAAGGCCTGTCACAAGAGCCAAATGTGAAGAACAATGTTATTGAAGTCCATTTTATGCCACAAAAATCCAAATCCAAAAGCATAAAAATGACAAGTTGCATATATAAAAATAATGATTTACAATTTTATTGCAATTTTCTTTTTTACTGTAAACCGAAATGCAAATACTTGTGAAATATTGTTTACCTCTCATGTCTCTAATGATAAGACGATACAGTAATTATCATGGCAGAGTTTACATACACTTTTTTTTGCAGTGCACACATGAATCGCTCGCTGTGCGCGCTCAGACCAGTTGCTTGGAGACGCTCCCGGAGAGATTTTCACTTCAGGTGACGGTCCACAGCAGTCTGACATCACACACGGCTCCTCGCACTCCTGAGACCGGAGCTAAAAGTGGCTGTGGCAAGATAACACCACACTGTAGGGAATTAGAGGCAAAGTAACAAGGCTTTAATTTGATAGTAGTCTGTGCGGCTGAATGGGTTTTATTTAAACTAGAAACCATGTCCGTGCCCTGTGACTTGAAGGCTGCCTACACGCTTTGAAACTTGATTATTATTTGTAGTACATTGCCAATCAAGAAAAAAGAAAGACAGAAGAAAGATTAGGTTAATGCTGTAGATTACTGACATCAACATAAGAAAAGTGCCTATATCTGTGGTGAGAAAATCTTGATAATGGATTGAGCCAGAAAGAATGTTGGATTAAAAGTGGCAAATAAACAACATAATAAGATGCAATGCGATCTTTCACACAAATGCATATGCCATACAAAAAAATCAACATAAAATACCAATGTTTGATGGGCTTGAACCCTGGACCTTTGGCTTTTAGTCCTGTGCTGCTTCCATGGAACTACAGTGCATATGAAAAGTATAAATCAAAATTTCCATAAGGATGCAATCAGTTCCACCTAGTGCTGCAGGTGGAACTGATTCAAGGGTTGGGTGAACAGATTGTGAATATAATCACATTAGATCTGATTATTACTGATTGCTCCAGTTATCTGATTGACCATTGTACCATAGCCACTCTCTTTTGACTCTTTTAAAATCAGCCCTGCGCTCACTCATCTGTGTTTTTCTAGTGTTACAGGTGCAACAAAGCTGGAGCTCTCCTTTGTGCTTATACTCTGTCAAACTGGCCCACAGCGCGTCTAAATTTAGACCCTCCACCACCGCCGAAGCCCGGGCTCGTTGAAAAATTGATCGATAGCGAGACTCGCTGCTATAGAAACAGTGGCCGGTTTACCAGTGGTTCAGGTGTCACAGGATCCCAGCGCCCGGGCCGATAACAAGACACAATGGCCACCTCAGCTCAAGACACAGGCGCATGGAAAAACAGGAGCATGTCGAAACAAGTGAGCGCTGTGTCCAGAGGCGCGAGTGCTGCAGATAAGGTAAGTGACACTGTGTGGGGCTTAATAAGGACAGAGACAGAAGATGCTGTGGGAAGTGAATCAACACATTCCTGGCATCGTAAAGTCACCGCAGCTGTGGTGGTAAAAACGGGAGTGTTACGCAACAAAAATATGGCAAAAGTTTAAAAGCGGTAAGGTTATTATACTAGCAGATCTCTAAGTCCAGACACATTCACAGGAGCTGTTCAGATCATTTCACCCCTGAAATTGCCTCCATTAGCTGACTTTTTAGCTGTATTTAAACTGGTTTGCTTTGATTTGTGCCCCCAAAAACGCCCACCAAAATTTACATTGCATAATAGTTATCATTTCTTTATGCTGCAAATGATGGATCAATATATGTCAAGGAAAATTCCTGCAGCTGAATATGGAAGAAAATATGGAAGATGATCCACATTTTTCAGTTTACCCACAAAGTCAAAGGTTGTCAGTTCATTCTGTTGAGCAACTCTAGGGCGAAACATGTCACGTAACTTTTTATAGCATTGTAAGTGAGAATGAGAAAAAACACCAAGTAAAAGGTAAGGGTAAAATGAGATGTTCCCCCAACGACACTGGGATCCATCCAAATGAATTTTCACTTTTACCAATAAAACTTCTTCCTTACTACAAAAGACTGATTACTCAACTGTTTATTCTCAAAACCCATTTTGCACACGCTCATGTCAGCTCGGACACGTAACCTCATTGCTATTATGACTGAACCGAAGCTGACAGTGTCCTCTTATCTGCAGGCTGACGGCAGGCTGGATGAGTGCGGGCGAGGGAGCTGGTGGTTGGGGACATTAAAAGTAGGTGTCACTCTGAATAAAAGGCTCTTATCCAAGTCTCTGTGGCACAGACTGATCAGCTGGCTCCGAAGCAGGGCTGCTTGGCTGCGGTTATCGAGTATCACCTACGGGTTGGATGGTGCAGACTGTTGTTGCTGTGTTATATCTAAATAATGAGTCATACAGTGGTCATGAGACTGTGTGCTCTTTCATGCCAGTCCCAGAATTGTGGAGCAATTGATAGACATATATTTAAGAACAATAGTCTCGCCTCTTAATGTCAGCTAATTGGTGATTGTACAGTACGCAGTCTTAATCATTTCCGTAATCATTTTCTTACCTGCATCAGAGATTACTTCCTCCCTCTCTGTCTCATCCCAGGACACTCCTCGGCCCGGCCTGTACCACATCAGAGACTTCATAGAGGAGGGTGAGCTGAACCCAGTAAAGAGGACGTATGGGTTTAAAGGCGTGGGAAGGAGAGACCTGACTCTGGGACAAAGAAGGGGAGACCTCCTGCTTCCTGGTGCCTACAACCTCACCGACTCCACACAAGAGGCTTTAAAAAGACAGGCCACTTACTCCTTCAAAAACTCACCCAGACCCGAAAATGTCTCCTACGGCATCAGGGATAAGGTAAGATGTGGACGTTTCAAGGACATTATTAATACATATCTGGAACGAGGAGAATCCAAGCCCTTTTTTCTTCTTTGAACAATGATGTTGAAAATGTGCTTCGTTGGCTTCAGGCACCAACTTTACCACCGCCAGATCGTTGAATACTTTGTATACTGACACTGTACTTTTGTTTACCGCAAAACACTTCATGTGACGTTGTACATGCGTGTGACACAGACGCATTTGTTCAGACAGGTGAATAGAGACATAGGGCACAGTCACATTTAGATAGGGTTGGTACCGTTACTTTTTTTTTCCGATAACGGTGCTTTAATGATACTTGTTTTCGATACCAACCATAAAGCAGATTTATAATGTTAATTTATTCCTATTCCTTCCATTTATTATTATTATATATATATTTTTTTTTACATTTGTATCATTTATTTGAGGTGAGACAATCAACAAAGTTCCTTTAACTACAAAAAGGCAGAAAAAAATATGTTTTACATATTTACCAATTTTTGGTAATTTTTTTACCAATCCCGCCATTTTACCAATTTTTTCAGTATTGTATTTTTCCCATTTATTTCCCAATTTTTTCTCACTTTTCCCCCACATTTTTTTTTATCTGAATGTTTCCAGTTTTTTTCTCCCCCCCCTGATTTTAATTGTTCCAATCTTTCCCCTCATTTTTCCACATTTCCCCCCATTTTTTCCTCAATTTTTGACCAACAGCATCAAAACTTGGATCTAAAGATTTAATATTCATTCGGTACCTGCTTTTGATACTTTAATTTTTTTGATACCAGAAGTACCTAAACTTATTTGTCGATACCATACTGGCATCGTTTCCTGGTACCCAGCTCTACATTTAGATAGCCCTGAATAACCTTGCAAATAATGGGTTTCGCCACCCCCTCAAAAAATACATCTGAATTAAGCATTAAGACTTGCCGTCAGAATGTGGTCTTAGAGAGAAGGAAGAGTTTATTGATGATATTGATATTTGCATGAAGTTACAGATTGCTTTATTTATTCACTCCCCATTTACTTGTTGGTGATAAACTACCACCATCAATCACGCAGACTCACTCACACTTTCACATCGCAAGGTGGATAAAGTGTCATGTCACCTTCCCAAATAACACGACAATGTGCACTGGTGAAAGCAGGCATCAAACTCCCAGTAAAGAGACGACTGCTTTCCCACTTGAGCCTCTGTTCCCCGAACATTACTCTTGGTTTGAAAAGTGATTGGCCACGAGTTCTTCCTGGTTGAATAAAAAAGGTTTCTAAAATGCTGTGCCTGAATGCCGTGTGCTACACTTTGCCAATGCAAGACCTAAATTGCGTGGCTTTTGAAAGGGCTGCGTCGAGGTAATTACAGTATATTTGTGTAGAATGTGCATCCTTGGTCCTCATCTCAGTAATGGCTGTGGTGGAAACTCAAATTGCATCGAGAGGAGCTCGGGGGATTGCTTTTATAACCACATAAAGGAAGGAGGGCAGAGAATGTGTTAGCAATTTTTCCAAACAGCCATCAGAAATGTAATGTCACAGCTTTTGGCTATTCACCTTGTTAAAATGAACACCTCCGCAACAAATTATTGACCATTGGAGTCACAGAATAGAGGCCTAGACCCTGATGGTGGTGAAGAGGATCCGATGGAAAGGCCAAGGAGGCTAATGGTTCTGCAGTTATGTCACACTGAAATAGTAGGAAGGACAAACAAGAGTGACTTGAGAGATTGCAAAGTTATTGTAAAGCTGTTGGGCTTCATTTTGGGTAACTCTGAGTGGAACACTGGACAATGTTTCAATACAATGAAAGAGAATGGCTTTGTGCTCTGTGCTTTCTCTTTACTGTATTTATACCTTCATGATTTTAGATTTTGTTCAGCTTGTACATGGGGCACAAAGACAGTTCTATAATGTGCCTTGAGAACGGTCTTATTATGATCGAATTCCTGTGATGATCTGCTCATTTGGAGAAATCGTTGTATCGCGATTCAATGGACCTTCATTTAAAGGCAGCTCAAATGCAGACACTTTTTCAGCACCTACCTCTCTTATTGGTCAGTCTGTGTCCTGATGAGTCAGAGATTTGATCCACCAAGCTTATGTATAAGTGAGAAAAGCTAATTGAGCTGCTTGGAAAGGACTGGAGAGCAACTGATCCCAAGCTACATATTGGAGACTTCTGGTCTACAGTGAAAAAACAGATAACAGCTAGAATAATGAAGCGTATACAATTTTCCTTAAATCCATTTATTGAACCTTCTTTATTTACATTTTCTAGGATCTGCGGACTTCTCCTTGTGACTACAATGTTGCAGCCAAACCAGTGGAGAAGATTCCCTGCAAGTAAGCTCTCCACGAATAGCCTTTTCTTCTTTTCTTCCCCCTCTTGCTGATCGCAGTGAAATGCCATGAGTCATCCACTGATCGCTGCATCTCCGACCTCTTCACTCCCTTCTCCATCTCAGAGAGAGCACAAAAACACAGAAGCAATCACCAACCTGAGCATATTTTCTCCGCTGAACATGTATAGCCAGTTGCACGGTCCAATCATCCCCCTCTCTCTCCTCCCCTTGCAGACATGTGATGTTTCGCTCGACCGTACAGCGGATCAGCTTTCCTCCTGTAAGTATCTGCCTCCAACAAGACCGAGTTATTAAGGCTGTTCGGGGTTTTCGTTCAAGACGAAACGACTTGACGGCAATGGATTTTCAATGGGTCTTTGTTACAAGCCACTCGCCTGTCTGTCTATCCGCCAGGCAGTGTCTTGACTTGATATCAAACAAAAAACAGACATAAGGTGTTATACGTTTTCCATTTCTGCTCCAACAAAGGAACAATAGTCCTCTGCATTTGACCCATCCTTCAACAAGCGCCTCAAGGCAAACCTCTAGGAGCAGTGGACCCATTTCCAGACCTTGAGTCAAGTTATTTTCACTCCACAAAGAAAGGTCCCTAGGCTAGGAATTGAACCATGTCAGAACCTTCTTGCCACTCAGCCTCAGCGCCACCATAAATGCATACAACATGAGGCTTCAAAACATATTACTTGGACAAAGGCAAGTAAGTAAGTATATATTATTATAAGTGCTTTATTTGTCATTGTACAATTGCATTCAGGTGTTGATTTAGTCCTGAGCCGCTGCAACTGAGCATTGTGGGCCAACCTGACCAGCATGTTTTGGGAGGTAGGCAAGGCAGTTATTTGATTAAAGCACATGAAGCAACTCTGTGTTCAACATAAAAGTCATAAAAAAATTATGGAATATCAACACATTAATAGGGGGTCAAAAGGGTCAGAAAATAGTAAAAATAAGAGTGGATGAACTGAAACTTGAATGTCTGCTTTAACTGGTGCAGACTCTACTTTGCCTATATGTATGAATGCAGTGTCAGTGATTGGTATGACCTGGTGTTGCTGCAGGTGTCGGTTCAGCAACACTATGTAACCAAAGAATGAGATCATCTCACAACCTGAACATCCTGAATGACCAGGTGCTTCTTCCCTGATGGCAAGGGCATATTCCAAGATGACAATGCCAGGATCCATCGGGCTCACACTGTGAAAGAGTGGTCCAGGGAGCATGAGACATCTTTCTTTTTCCACACATGGATTGGCCACCACAGAGTCCAGCTCTTAACCCTATTGACAATCTTTGAGATGTGCTGGAGGAGGCTTTGCGCACTGGTCAATCACACCCTCCCATCATCAATTCAAGCTCTTGTTGAAAAATTAATGCCACACTTTAGACATCGCAGAAGCTTATTGAAACAATGCCACAGCTGCAACAAAATATGACAGCGTGTGACCTTTTTATTTGTCAAGTCGTGTATATGTTTAGGAGGCAAATGCGCTCCTTAATTTTCTGACAATGGAAGGAATAAAGAAAGAAATACCTCCTGACAGCCCACTCCATCAAGTTGAGTCTCTTTGTATCTTTTCTATGTATTTCTGTGCCTGAAACATGACTCATGATTAGTCACATTTGGATGCAGTGAGTGGCCGCTACATTTCCTGGGAGCGTCTGCTGGTATTACCTCACGCGGAGGGGCAGGATGTGAGGCGGTTTGGACGTACGCGCGGGTCGGAGAAAGCGATCCTGTCTGACTCTCGGCTCTGGCCTCGGCCTGTTATGGCACTGCAGTCGCCTCCGGTTCGAGTTGCAGCGGACCATGTGCTGCGGCTGCACTGCAAAATCAGCCCGTTCATACGGATCTGTACATGGGTCTTTTTTAAGGATGCTTTGGCCCATAGGCACAGTGTTCCTCCATATGTACGGCAGCCTCAATCACAAGACTATTGGCTGCACTGATCTATATACTACTCTTATCAGCTGAATAACCCGAGTTATCCACATCTGTAACATAGACCAATTTATAGCCTACAGCAAGAGTAGGTAACTTGAAGTCCAGGGGCAAAACACAGCCGTACAGCATAGAATCTCTTCCCCAAAAGTTATGGTGAGACATATTTTTTACACACATAGGAGACTTGTTTAGGAAAATACACTTCTCTAGGGCAGTGTTTCCCAACCAGGGGTACGTAGGAGGGGGTACTTGGAATAATATCAGATTTAAAAAGAAGTGGAATCTGAATTGAATATTAGCCGTTTGCCTTGTTTTGACCCCTCCTGGAACCGCCACCTTAACGTGGTGGAGGGGTTTGAGCACCTGAATGATCCTGGGAGCTCTATTGTCGGGGGGTTCGTGCCCCTGGTAGGGTGTGCCATGGCAAACTGGTTCTAGGTGACGGGTCAGACAAAGAGTGGTTCAGAAGCCCCTTATGAGAGACCAACAGGCCTGTTTAATCGTGAGGCCGTCCTCCCATGGACCCACCACCTGCAGGAGGAGCCATAAGGGGCTGGTGCAATGTGATTTGGGCAGCTCCAAACAGCTGCCCCCACGACCCAGCAACGGACAAGTGGAAGAAGATGGATGTATGGATGGATGGATGGATGCCTTGTTTTGAACAAAACACATTGTCTGTTTACAAAACCAGAACTTTGGTTGATCTTCTTCTAAATAATCAGCTGCAATCTTGACATAGGGGGTACTTGAAGTATAAAAGAAAAGTTCCAAGGGGTACATGAGACTTCCTGTTGGGACAAATATAATAAACATGGGATTTGGGCGAGTGTGGAGCCACGATTGAGGTTTGGCCCCTAGAATTTTGACAAGGAAAAAAAAAGCACCCGAAATCAAGTGGACAAATGGGAAGGGAAAGGAAATGTTATTTGTATTGCACTTTAGACACGCAAGTCGCCCGAAGCACTTCACATGTCATATTCTGTGGTGGTAAGCTTTTACGTAGCCACAGATTACCTTGGGAAGACTGGCAGAGGCGTGCCTGCACCAATATGCACCGTTGGACCCTAAAACACCACCAACCGCTCACTCACAGCTCACCAGGCTCGACCATGCTTGGCTTGAGATCAGACAAGATTGGGCATTTTAAAAAATTATGATAATTGGAAATGATTACAATAATAGACTTTATTGTTGCTATAAGTTCTAAACCAGGTCTTAAGTCTTAACAAGGATCCACTATTTCAACTAGATCCAGGGCAGTACAAACTACCAAAGATCGGACATGATGCTCGTTGACGTGGCAAACGTGGCAGCCATCTTGTGACTGGACGGCAAGACTAACTATTATAGCAACCAATGCAAAACCAGGAGCAACATTTTCATTGACTCAACAGCAGAATATGAAGTATGCCATGTTGTGTTGCTTAGTCGTATTAGCATTGTTTTCGTGGTTAGCATTCCCGTGGTTAGCATTCTGGTGGTTAGTATTCATTGTATCACTGTCCCCTGTGCAATAAACATTGGTCACGCCGTGTTTATGTTTAAAAGTACAGAAATGCTGTTTGAAAGTAGGAAACAAATGTTATATTTGATATAGAACTCCATAGAAAATCCATGTATCAAATGTAGCTAAAGTCTATGCAACTGAAACCAAATTTGGAAAACTGCAAAAACTTTATTTTCTTGCCAGATGTGACATAAGGTCAGTCACAACTATTAAAGAGTCATGAAATAACACAAAATAGATCAAAACAGCATCAACAGTTTCCCATTGCACTGAGTTAGAAGGGCCAGTCACAAGATGGCCGCCAGAAATACCTAACACATTACTATGGCCAAGTCCTAATCTAGAGTTTTATCTTCTTAGCACATTACAATACCAGGACTAAAATTAAGCCAGGTCTGAATAAACCAAACATGCAAAGAGCACCTTCCAAATGGTTCAAACTTGATATTCAAGTCAAACAAGAGTAAAACAACATCATGGACTGACTCCTCAGTCAGTGTAGTCCTGGTACTCGCCCCGCAGTTTGCGATGCCCTGCACTGGTGGGTTTTACAGTGCGGATATCTGAGCCGGGCTGGCAGCTGCAGAGTGTTGACGGAGAAGGAAAGGCGCTAAGAAATCCCGGGGGTGTTATTGCGGTGTTTCTGCGCCCGTCGGCCTGTCAGTGCGGCTCCTACGACACGGTGATTGTCAAAGGTTAAGCAGCTGTCTGTAGTCACCGACGCTGTTATTCCCAGGGCAAATTAAAGCAAAGTGGACTCTGCCTCGTCTTGTTACATACATTAGCACCGGTCGTCCCAATGTGGCTCATATTGATGGGGTAGCGGTGGTGTCTCGGTGCTTTGTTTAGTAACGTGATGAGGAATTGGTTTGGTTTGCATGTCCTCCTAGGTGGCTGTTTTTCTTCCGGGTGCTTCAGTTTTCCTCATCATTCATCCTAAACACATGCACTGTAGGCCTATTCCCTGCAGCAAGATACTTTTGACCATCACTGCCCTGTAGCATTGATGAAGAGGGCACATTTCCCTGTGGAGACAACAGTGTTTTGAATTTGAAAAGTTATTTGTAAATGTCTGACATCAAGTATACATATATTTAGCTAATGGCCATTTGAATAATTACCCTTATTTATTCTCTCCATACGTTCTACTGGTAAGTAATCCTCACCAGTGGAAGCCAATGTTACCACAATTGTTCAACTTATTCTTGTTCCGTAATTCTTTCATCTTGTCTATTAGTCAAATGTTGACTTGGAAGATTTTAACTCAGGTGTGTCTTGCCCAAAGACAAGACACACTTACTTTGCCACACTTGCCCTAAGAAGGTTGGGACCTTCTTAGGGCAAAAAAGGTCCCAACCTGCCTCGAGGATCCTGACAATATTTTTACAAAGTGATCACCAAACTCAGATTATTCCATGTTTAGTTGAGGTTCATGTTTAAAATTATTGAAAAATACACTAAAATCTCAAACTTTTTTTTTACTGAAAAACAACATAAAAATGTACTTTCCTTTGAAATTAATATGGACAAGCTACTCAGTTCCACCTTTTATGATTCCAAAATATTTCCAAGTACCCCCTGCCAAGTTGGTTGGGAAACACTAAAACACAATGACAGTATGTAAGTAAGTGCAAGTAAGTGCTTTAACAAAATAGTGTTCAGGTGTTAGTCCTGAGCCACTGCGACTGAGCCATGCTGCCATTGTGGTCCGACCTGACCAGGAGGTCGGGAAACTGTAGCACCCAGATGAAACCTGGCTGGCTGCCTTCAGTGCTCCTCCGATCCTCTGAAATGGTGCAGCGCCTCCTTGTTTTGACCCTGTTTCAGAGCGTGGTGTCCTGCACTGGTCAGCTCCACCTCCTCTTTCCACTTCCTCCTGCACAGCTCCCTCCGCTCCACAACAGACTTTCACCATCTTCTGGGAAGAGCTTCGCAGTTAATCTGTTTTATTCTCCAGAGAACATCTATTAGCCAGAACAATAGAAGGCATGTGTGGCTTAGCTGTGAGTCTCGCCCGGATACCTCCTTGTTTGTCCCTTTTTTGTTTCCTGTAGCTCCTCTTGTGACGCCTTCACTGTGCTGCAGGTGTAGGGGCTCTTGGCATGATGTAGTTTGGAAAGGTCTGAACTGGCATCTCTCTTGTTACTGGTCAAATCACTGCAATAGCAACTCGTTATCCTTTTCTCTTGTTTCCATAGCCAAGTTTGTGTACAGGTTTCACAAGTACGTGTAAGTGAAATTGTAGAATACGTTGAAAAATTGTGCGTGCCAGTCGCCAGCACGTTTAGTTCCATCAGGTTTTTCAGGCTCTCTTCTCTCAGCTTATCAATATTCAGTGAGGAGCTATAAAAAGTCTATGACTCAGAGTATGTCTTTGTCGAAGAATTAATGTGATCACACAATTAAAATAGGTAGTGCAAGGACAAACTGTGCTCAACCTCTCACTCTTTGAAAAATCTCAGGATTTAAAATCATGTCATAATTCAGCAAAGCGCACTGTGAATTTCCAGACAACTTGTTTCCTTTTCAGCTATTAGCTAGTTTAAGTCAAAGCTTGTGAATCTCAAAATGATTGCTAGACTTTTGTAAATCAAATGCAAATTGTCAAATTTAAATGCCCATTTTAAATCCCCCACTCGATATTACAACATGTACAATGACAATGTTGAAAACCTTTAAATAAATAATTACATACTCAAAAACACTTTTTTTTTTCACAGTAAACACTAACATGTTAATATGTAATATCAGTTAGCGCTCTCACCCCAATATAAGAAGGTCCTGGGTTCAATTCATGTTGCATTTCCTCTAGACATCCTCTAGACACTCCTGTTTCCTCAAGGTCAGGAGAAATGGGTGCCCACCGGGTTTTGCATTCCTGTCAGCCACTGCCACTGCAGCGTTGAAGGATGGGTTGAAAAAAAAATGCCAAAAGGAGACATAAAGTGTCCTTTACCACCTGATAAAAAGAACAAGATGGCAACAGCAAGAGAATAGTTTTATTTGTCACATCAGGACAGTTTGGCGAATGGACGTGAGCAAAGCCGCTGTATTTGTCTCAAAAGGAAGCTGAATCCACACGGCTCTCATATGAGCAGTTACTTTCAGTAACTCTGGTTCTCTGAATTATTTACCATCAGGCTAAATCTCAGTGAGTGGTATGACAAAAAAATACCAGTCAGGGGCATATTTCAGCTAGTTTTAAATCAGGGGTTCCCAAACTGTGGGTCAGAGATGACAGAATGTGACCATTTGCCATTTAGCATTTTAAAAAGTGGGGGGAGAAATAGTCTAACGTTAGCCTGGCCTTAGCCACTTGTAAACTCTGGTCAGTTATAATTTCCCTTCATGTTACGTCTGGGCTTGATCTCAGTGGCTGCGTTACATCGGTTGACTTTCTACCTACCATTCAGCGAGCGGGGGAGGCGGGGCTTGTAGGTGACGTCAAGCATTTGCGCCGCATTTACTGATTGTAGTTTGGCAATGACGACGGATACGAAAGTAATGGAAAGTCTTCAATCCGCTCTGGCTCAGCTCCCAAATATCCAGAAATTAAAACTGAAGCCTTGGAATGCGCAAGGAATGCTCCCAAGAGTTATAGTTACATACGTCACGACCAAACGCTATCGAAAATCAGATCCAATGGTTTCAAAGGAGTTCACCCCTCCCGCCTGATAACGGAGCTCAATTGTGAAGGTCCAGACCCTTGTACGAAACGCAATGAGTACGAGGGTTCTCCGCTCTTCATTTAATAGTCTTGAGATGTACTGTAGGGCCCCCTTGTGGATGTTTCCTCAGGGCCCCCGAAATACTAGCACCGGCTCTGCACAGAATCACATTACCTTGAAATTCACTTTCTTTGGATCCTTGAAATTTACAAAAAAAATACAATTTAATCCCAATTGGAGCAACAAGAATAACAGTATTATTAGCTTTCCTGACTGGACTGGATTTTGGCATCCTGGGACCTTGTTTTGTCCTAGATTTACATGTTTTCTTTAAAAAATTGTGTGTGATGTGGACCTCACGTGCTGCTCGGAGAGAACAAAGCGTCCGCGGAGATTCAAGCCTGTTTGATTTATAATCCTCATATTCTCCAGTGAGTGAACATCCGTCTGTATCTGAGGCGGCCCACACACCTGCTGTCTCCCATCTCAGAGGGACTATGACTCTGCGCTAAATCAATTATGGTTTTGTCCAAGAGCTTTTCCACATAATTGGCGGTAAAAATGATACTGTATACTACATCTTATTGATCTAACTTATAGATAGGAAAAGAATAGAAATCGATCAGACCTGTTTTGCCTCTGCTAATGAAAGTGCTCTATCATCCACAATGACACGACTAATGTGAGCTGCCTCCCTTTGGTGAAGTGATAGATATTACAGGATGCAAACCACAAGGTCAACTGTGACTGTCCAACTCCTGGTGAACAATATAATGTGTTCAGTTTAAATCAGAATAGTGCTTGGTCGTCTGTTTTGAGCAAAGTTCACAGGAAGTTTATGAATGGCACAGTACCTCAGTTGATTTCCCCATACTCAACTTGTTTAGATGTTATTGGTTTGAGCCCTGTTTATTAATGCATAGAGTTGTTGTGTCGTTGGACAAGTCACTACACTAAAGGCCAATTCGACAATATGGTGTTTTGCCAGGAAATTTTAATGGAATCTACAGTATGGGGTACTTTAGTAGGTATTGGATTGCTGATTTTTGTTATAATATTTTCCAAATAATTTTGGGGACTAAAGGTTCGATGTTGTAGGGCCGGATTTGGCCCCAGGCCTGACGTTGCACTACACCCACATGGCCTACATGAACATGTGATTAGCCCAAGGAATCAAACTGTACAATGACTTGAAAAAACAAACAAACTATAAAGCTAAGATATGTGTCCATGTGTATTTTTTGTTATCGTTTTATTAGGAAGTCCCTTGTGTGACAATTATACACTGCTTTTATAGACAAACATATAATAATAGTAATAATAATAGAAATACTGTTGAATAACACTGAAAGGGACTATACAGAGTTTAAAAATGTTAAAGTTATGCATTTTCCTCCCCCTGCATGTTCCAGCCATGTCCTAAGGTGTAGAATGAGCTCAGACCTGTTCACCACAACTGCCTCTAAAATCCTGCACTGTCACTCAAAAAGTTGTTACTTCGGGTCCGAAGTGCCGTCATGCCCAAGCTTAATATAGAAGCTGCAGTTACGTGTAAGACCTGAGGTGGCAGTAGTGAGTATAAGAAGGACCAACTTGCATCTAGTCCCTTTAACTATGGTCACTTATACAGCGCTTTACTCTAAGGAACCAGTCACACATTCACACACCAATGTATGCAGACAAGGAAGTGCCTTGCCCATGGTGCACCTTCAGGAGCTGGGATTTGAACCGCCAACCCTCCGGTCACAAGACGGCCCACTCTACTCTCTGCACCACTGTTGCACCAAGACATACTATTGTAGCCACAGCTGCCCTGGGGTAAACTGACAGAAGTGAGCCCCTTCGACGGTCCACACTACATTTAGAGAGGGAAAGTGGGTGTCTTGCCCAAGGACACAATGAGCCAAATGGGTCAAATGCAGAGGACAGATTTCCCTACGGGGACAATAAAGTATAACTTAACCTTAACAGCAGCCTGCACCAGTCAGCCAGGATACGAACCACTGACCTTTTGGATCCACCAACTGGCGGCTCGGTTGGTAAGAGCGTAACAACAACAACAATAGTAATAAGTGGCTCATAGCTCAGTTCAGTGCTTGATCTTGTCATTTCGGGCAGTTCATTTTAGCAGCTGACACTCCTCAGACTTGTGCCAGTTTCTGACAGCAGGTTTGACATCGCGCTGGAGAAAGTGGGCCAGGTGCCGCGGTCAAACTTCACACTTTGTTACAGTTATTCTCAGTTTGAATAATGGCACCCAAAAGCAAGTCGTGCCGCCAAATACAGCTGCATTAACACCTCTGCATGGGACGGGACGGTCGTACGGGACTGTGTGAACTTTGGATCAAGTGGCAGTAACAGTAGCAGTGCAGCCAGCTGGGACGAGACCAGACACCCCTCCTCCTCCTCCTTTCGACACTCTGTGGGTCTGAGAAAGAGGCTAGGGCTATTTTGGTATGGTACGCTGCTCCTGCTAGTCCTGCAGTATGTGTGTTAGTGGGTAAGAAGAAGTGAAAGGCATTCAGAGCAGAGGAAGTCAGGTTACCCATTACTTCAAAGTAAAATTACTCAAGTAGAAGTAAAACGTAACTAAATAGAGTGCACGAACAAAGAAGGAAGAAAATATATGAATGAAGTGATACATTGGATCTCAAAATGTGGTGGTTCTTGGATTTGGTACTCAGGCCATCTGTAATTTAGCATATACTTAGAGCGCCATACATTGTAGTCATTATTCATTCCCTCCATATACTGTGGTGGAAAGCTACTATAGAGGTTATGCGTGTGATGTCATAACATAGCAACATCACGGCAACAGCAGCAAATTGAGTGGAAAGTCTGGAATGATTGATTTATGTGTTTAGATTTCAAACGTGCAGCCTCTTTTGTAGCCATTGTAACTGCAGTGGGGCAGACTGACGGAAGCGAGGCAGTCGGTCTATGCCGTCGACCCCTCTGACCACTCAATCACGCACTGCATTTACACAAGCGAGGCCGGTGAAGTGTCTGCACCTGCTCGGAAAATGAAAATGTTTTGCCTCTCATTCAAAAGGCTTCTTCATCTTCAAGTGTGCGGCCATTCCTCTCGCTATTTTCCCAATAAGGACCAGCGATGTCTTGCACAAAAGAGAAAACATCACGGAGAGTGAGATACTGATGGAAAGTCACTGGTTTCGTGTTAAAAATATTATGTCGGATGTAAATTTTAAGTTTTATCTCAGAGCTAAAGGTATCAAAAACAACACCACAAAAATTAAACAACTAAAAAGTACTGACACTATTATTTTTTGACCAGCCAGTTCAAAATCTAGGCACTATTTTTATTTAGTGTTAGCCGTTAGCCATCCATCCATCCATCCATCCATCCATCCAACAATCCTCCATCCATCCATCCATCCATCCATCCATCCATCCATCCTCCATCCATCCATCCATCCATCCATCTATCCATCCATCCATCATCCATCATCCATCATCCATCCATCCATCCATCCATCCATCCTCCATCCATCCATCCATCCATCCATCCTCCATCCATCCATCCATCCATCCATCCATCCATCCATCCTCCATCCATCCATCCATCCATCCATCCATCCATCCATCCTCCATCCATCCATCCATCCATCCATCCATCCATCTATCCATCCATCCATCATCCATCATCCATCATCCATCCATCCATCCATCCATCCATCCTCCATCCATCCATCCATCCATCCATCCTCCATCCATCCATCCATCCATCCATCCATCCATCCATCCTCCATCCATCCATCCATCCATCCATCCATCCATCCATCCATCCTCCATCCATCCATCCATCCATCCATCCATCCATCCATCCATCCTCCATCCATCCATCCATCCATCCATCCATCCATCCATCCATCCATCCATCCTCCATCCACCCATCCTCCATCCATCCATCCATCCTCCATCCATCCTCTATCCATCCATCCATCCATCCATCCATCCTCCATCCATCCTCTATCCATCCATCCTCCATCCATCCATCCATCCATCCATCCATCCATCCATCCATCCATCCATCCATCCATCCATTTTCTTCCACTTTATCCAGGGCCGGGAGGCAGCAGTCTTAGCCGTTAGCTTCAAGACAAAAACACTGTGATGAGCAGGAAGTTTCCTCCAGTGAATTCTTAGCTCCTGACGCAATGTTTTTAACATGATGCTCTTGACTGCTCACCAGCAACTCACTGCCTGCCATGTAATCTTCATCTATAACGAGACAGGAAGAGCAGCGCCTCCTGAGGATCCGCTCTCGTGCTTGCGTTATAGCCCATTGTTCTCTTGGTTTGCACAATGGACTTGAAGGGAGAACATAGATCTGCCGTAAAGCTGTGTTTTGTTTTAATGTGACTAATATTACTCGGGGTCGTTGAGTCACTTGAGGTCAGTTCATTGTTGTTGTCGCAATATTCAAATGAACATGGCCATTTTTCCCTCATATTATGCAACTCTGGAGCAGTGTATGTGAGTGTGATTGAAAATGACCCTGGGTAAAAGCTATGAATGAACCACCACATAAGCTGCACTCCTAAAATCCAATGTCAAAGGCCTTTACGTCGGCCCCCCCCAAAAATAGCCCTTGCGGTATATACCCTGAATGCATCTTTCACATAGCAGGTTATAACAATGGGTTCTGTGGCCATGTGTTCAGAGATGTTCAATCCCTTTCGTAATGACACGTTGCTGCGATGTACATGCGGCGGTGATATAATCTCTACTGAATGCAATGGTTTGGAATAACACACACAGGGGGTCAGTGTTTTATTGAGGTGGTTAAAATGGCTGCTTTGATCAATACTGTTGCATGCACAATGAGCCTGATGACTATTTAAAATGCACCAAACAAAAGGCGACTGAAATGTGACTCTCGGCAGAACAAACAAAGCGGCTACCAGGCAACAGGCGCAGAGTGAAAGGGAACTGCAAATGTTTATTTAGAGTTTTGTCCAAATGCTTTCCGATGAGGGACAAGCTGCAAGAGGATGTACTTCAAAAATTAATATCTACAAGATTATTTATCTTGTATTTTTGGTGTTTGTACTTTCCAACCAAGAGTACAGGGACACATGAACTAAACAGAGGATGCTTTGGGCTTGTACTGTCAGTATATTCATATTTAGTCTGTTAGAATAAATTGGGGAACTGGTATTTAATATTATAAAAAAGTATCCACCTGGATTCAACTCTTGTGATCTGGGGCTGCTGCAGTTGGTCAGGTCTAGGTTCAGCAACACTAAGAATGAGATAGCTGACTACCTGAACATCCTGAATGACCAGGTTATTCCATCAATTTCTTCTTCCCTGATGGCACGGGCAAATTCCAAGATAATAATACCAAGATTCATGAGGCTCACATTGTGAAAGAGCGGTTCAGGGAGCATGAGGCATCATTTTTACACATGGATTGGCCGCCACAGAGTCCATCATTCTCCCATCATCAATACAAGATCTTGGTGAAGGATTAATGCAGCACTGGATCTTCTGACATTGCAGAAGCTTATTGTAAACAAGGCCGCAGCGAATGTGCGCTGTAATCAAAGCTAAAGGTGAAATATTAGAGCAGTTTTGTGTGTGTTCTTTTTTTTTTACAACCGCTTTAGTAGAGCTTATGGGAAGAAAATTGCACTTAAGGCGAGACACTGCAGGTGAATAGGGACAAAATGTAATTTACAGATACCATTTTGAAACTTTTGGTGTAGATTACTGGCATAAATGTGAGAAAAAAATACATTGCAAGTTTTCTGTCATTTTATCTTTTCATATAAGAACAAGGTGTTTTATGCCTAAAAATGCCCCAAATTTCCCATCTTTTCGGCGACGAAATCTGAATAATGGATAGAGCTACATTCAAATTTATGGTTTCATTTTATTGATGAATGAGTTACCAAGACGTTTTCAGAGGGGATTTAGGATTTCTTGTTAAGTTTTAAAACAAGCAGTTTTTTAGTGGAAAATTTTGTAAAAATTTAATTTTCGCCTTATTTTTTGACATTCAAAACTCAATAAATGGGGCTAGGGATTAAATAATAAAAAATCCCTCTGAAAAAATCTTACAATTATTATTCAGTCCAAGGCTGGAAAATTTGAAGTCTTTAGGTCCTACTGACGTGGACATAGTGTCGCCACAATGACAGAAAAAAAGTGTTTTGATAAAAAGGCCCTTGAAATTGCATTGTCCCATATAAGTCTATGGGGGAACATTGAATCAGCGCAATATTTAAACATGTTATTGTGAAGATTAGGTATATTTTCTGTTTCCGGTTGAAAGCTTATATGTTCAGAGACCAATTTGGCCCAAAAAATGAAAACTGAAAAAATTGAGTTTTGCCTGTAGTGTCTCCCCTTAAAGGGCCTAGATACAAGTTAGCCATGGTGTACTCACTACTGCCAGCTCAGGTCATATGTGTAACTGCATCTTCTATACTAAGCTCGTGCATGACGGTAATTCGGACCCGAAGTAACACCTTTTTGCATGACAGTGCAGGATTTTAGTGGCAGTTGTGGTGAACAGGTCTGAGCTCATTCTACACATTAGGACATTGTTGGAACATGTAGGGGGAGGAAAATTCATAATTTTAACATTTTTAAACCCCATATAGTCTCTTTAAAAAGCCATCAGCAAAAGTGGATGTCTGTCTGTCTGTCTGTCTGGCCTATGATGAAGACCTAATCGGTAGACCACCTAATTGATGTCCTAATGTAATAAAGGAATTGTATTTTCATAAGTCAGTTGTGGGACCTCCTAACTCCTCTCAAAATAAGCAAAAATTGATGTTGGAGATTTAAACCATGCAACATTAACGCACATCTGATTGACCCTGTTTCCCTCTTCTGCTCTCAAAGCGCATGTAAGCTCCACGTCAGAACCTTGTTATCCAAAAAGCTCCTATTTGGGTGCATTGTTAACTCAAATTGCTCTGTGCTTTCCACAAACACAGACGCCAATTACACCAGGCCATCGAGCAAACAGGAAACGACATGCAAAACCTGGCCCCGCTGTAATGCGTTTTGACCCTTTGGGGTAATCGATGAGCTAATCCATTTATCAATAACAAATCTGTCGCGTCACCCTCCAGAGAGAAGGACCGGCGCCGGGGGAGTACAGCCCGGAGTCGAGCCCGGGGAGGGGCATCACGTCCAGCTTCAAATCCACGCTGCCCCGCCTTCACTACGTCCACCCCGTGAGTACGAGCATCCAGGGATTATATGGCACAATAGATCGATATACAGTGTGCTAATGTGGGGTTGTAGAGTGAAAGTGGAGCTGGCTGTGAACTTGAGATCAGGGATGTGCACGGTTTTACTTTGTGAGTAAAAGGAATGGGATTTTTGTTAAACCTTCAGAATACCTTTGTCGATAAACAGATTTAAGTGTCATTTTTCCCATAAAAGTTGGACTATATTTCTTTCTTGGTAATTTTTTTATACATTAGCAAATTGCATTACAACATTAAAGTGATAAAACTTGACAGCCTGAGACATTTAAGTTGATCAAGAGTCCAGGAGTTTATTCAACAGTGCTGGACTCGAATATGTTTGATCAAGTTGGTTGTGCATCACCAGAAGTCAATTATTAACACATTATTAACAATATATAGGCACCATGGACTATAAAGTGTCCTTGTCTGTGCAGTGCGGTCCATTAGGATAAATATAAGTGTAAGTCAATTCATTCTCCATCCGTCACTCTAACTATTTGCACTTCTTTAAAGGGGCTAGATGCAAGTTCGCTATTTTACACTGACTACTGCCACCTCAGGTCTTATGTGTAACTGCACCTTATATATTAAGCTTGTGCATGACGGCACTTCGGACCCGAATTAACCTCTTAACTCCCGCCTGAACCGAGAGGATCTTTTTCCTCACGTCATCAGATTATTTTTCCACCATTTTTTTGTTGGGTATTCAACTCATTTTTGTAACTTTTTTGTCATTTTTTCATCAATTTTAAATCACATTTTTGTCATTTTCTTTGTCAATTTTTTAATTATTTTTTTTTCACCTTTTTGTCATTTTTTGTCACATTTTTGTCATTTTTTTTGTCAATTTTTGAATCACATTTTTGTCACATTTTTGTCATTTTTTTGGTCAATTTTTAATTAAATTTTTTTCACATTTTTGTGATTTTTTGGGTCGGTTTTATAATCAAATTTTTGTCGCATTTCTGTAATTTTTTGGTCACATTTTTGTCATTTTTTCGTCAATTTTGGTCAATTTCTTGTGACATTTTTGTGACATTTTTGCCACATTTTCATAAATTTTCCGTCACTTTTTCGTCACATTTCCATCATTGTTTTCGTCTCAGTTTTGTTGCTATTTTCACAGCTTTTTTCCAGAAGATTTTGGACTGGGGTAAAGCCAAACTGGAGAAAATGTGCTCGGTTCAGGTGGGAGGTAAGGGGTTAACACCTTTGTGAGTGACAGTGCAGGATTTAAGAGGCAGTTGTGGTGAACAGGTCTGGGCTCATTCTACACATTAGGACATTGCTGGAACATGCAGGGGGAGGAAAATACAGAATTTTAACATTTTAAAGTCTGTATAGTCCCTTTAACTTTCTTTAACTAATTTTCCATTGTTTTTAACCCCGATTGCAACCAAAACCCATAAAATTTTTCCTCTTGCGTCACAGAAAACTCCGGGACCGGGAGCCTACGAGCCGTTTTGGAAGCTGGGCGACCGCGTGACCACCGTCATGGACCCCTCCTTCAGCTTCTTCTTTCGTAACCTGCCTTAGCCCCGTCCCAAAAGCGCTTTAACACCGAGCTTTTACACGACCTCCACATCACGCACGCCCCACTTACCCCTTTGTTATTTTAGGACTCGCTACGCAACAGATCTACGTCAAAGAAACAGTCTGGACAAATCTTAATGGGTCGGAAAACTTTGAATATTCGAGTAGTGATGCTGGGAAGTGCTGTTGGTTCACTTGGTGGCAAAGTGCCTTGCGATTTAAACTTACAAATAATGAGCTGGGTGCTATTTTTTCCAATTTGAAGCAGACCTGGACTCTTGCTACAGTATTTGTCTTAAAAGCATGCATCCTGGTGATTCTTTTCAAGCAACTTCCATTCACAGCTTGACATTTACACAAAACCCACAATATCCCTCCTCGTAATGTCACATGGGTCCTGTCTGTCAGTGCCTTCTCTCTGGCTGAGAACAAGTGCAAGCTTCATGTGCTTACCAATGTTTACTCGGAACGCAATGACCTTCAGCTATCGCACATATGAAAACTACTTCTAGCTTCTCATCAAAGTCGAGGAGAAGACTTTTGTTTAGAGCTGTATTGTCGTTATAATCAATCTCTTTGTATTGAACTTTTGACTGAAATTTCTTCTTGTCACACGTTATCACCGCTCGAGTGGCCGTGGGGACGCCAGGGTTAAATGTCCCGTTTTTTTGCGGTATAGCAGTGAATGAGCGTGTCCCTGGAGGCTCTTATTACTTAACCCAGTGCTTATCTGTCCGTCAGTGAGGGCTTCTGTGGTCTGTCAGCGCCGTAATGCCGGACATTCACTTTAGCGGAGCTGGCCAGTGCAACACGAGCATCTGATCAGCAACAAAGAGCCTCCCTCTCCATGAGCACAGAGGGTGCAGTCATTTACTCTGCTGAATAAATAGCATTTTCAAGACACAGATGTTACTACTTAGATTCTACTTTTACCCTATATACATTTTTGTGTGAATTCCATTAAAGACGTAATGATCAACAAAAAGTCTTGAGCAGTGGTTCTCAACTGGTGGGTCGGGATCCTAAAGTGGGTTGAGAGCCTTTCCCATGGAGTACTTTCAATATGTCTTCTGAAAAGTTATGAAAAGGTGCCAAGAGTTTGTGAAAATGACTTAACATGAGTCGATTTTGTCTTTAAAGGAACAGGCCAACGTTTTTAACACGAAACATGTTCTGACCTGAGCTTAGGCGAGTTGATACGAACCTGTCTGGTATTTGTACCTGTGGAAGATCGTGGTAGCTTCCAACTTTAACCCCCTTTTGGAGCTATAGGAATGCATAGGGAGAGGCCAAATGCTAACAACATCTTTGGTTGTTTTGCGTGACTGAGGGCACACACAAAGACCCAGCAGGTACGTATCAACTCGTCTAAGTTCAGGCAAGAACATATCTCAGTATTTAAAAACGATGGCCTGTTCCTTTAAACGAATATTCAATGCTTAAGTGAACAATAATCTGTGGGAAAACACAGTATTTTACATTGTAAAAAAAGATTCCAACTGAAAAGTGTTCATTTGTCCTTCACTAAAATGACAAACTCCCCCCCCAAATAAAATGCGTAGAAGATCTGCAGTTGCGTGTAGTTAAAGGGACTGTACAGAGTTTAAAAATGTTAAAAATACGTATTTCCCACATGTTCCAGCAATGTCCTAATGTGTAGAATGAGCAGAGACCTGTTCACCACAACTGCCTCTATAATCCTGCACTCAAAAAGTAGTTACTTCGGGTCCGAAGTGCCGCCATGCACGAGCTTAATATAGAAGGTGCAGTTACACATAAGACCTGAAGTGGCAGAAGTGAGTATGAAATGAATAACTTGCATTTGGTCTCTTTCACGCCGTCAAAAGAAAACACGAGAGAATGGGGAAAGCAAAGGAAAAGAGAATCTGTGACTACGCTTTTGCTCGGTGGCATTATTACTATTTTCAATTTATGTTTTGCCAAAAGTAACTCAGAAGTAACTTAAAGTGGTGTAAGGCAGCTACATTTTCAAACAGCAATATGTAATACAAACATATTACATTTATAAAACTGTGACTACTAATAAAGAAACTATTACAATTGTAAAGTAACTTGCCCAACACTGGTCCTGTTGCATATATTTTCAGAGTTGGAACTTGGTGTTTTATGGGTTGTAAAAACATATTTTTTGGGTCGCAGCTCATCATTGTATAATAAAAGTGGGTCTCAATGCTTAACCAGTTGTGAGAGTCTTTAATCAACCCAGCCCAGATATCTACATTTGGACACCCTTTCAGTATCGCTTTTGTGGTAACTATAGTGCAGGGGTAGGCAAGTTTTCTTAACGGAGGGCCAATTTTTTTCATTGTAAAAAGACCGAGGGCCGAAGCCGCCAATTTTAGGCCAAAGTAAAGCACTACACTGGAAAAATTAGCATCTTAAATGAGATAAATGACTTAAAATTGCTTGAATAAAGGTTCTTTGTGTTGAATTTGAGTCTGTTTGGACTAATCTAAGACAAAGATACAAATGCTGATGCCAATGGAACAAGCATGAAACCCACTTTGAAATCAGACAAATTAACTTTTACTTTTAAACAGATTTGTTTTTCACTTGAAATTATACCATATAATCTGAATTAGGAGAATAATGAGTTGTTCCATTGCCGATAAGATGTTTTATCTGATCAAAGACCAGACCAAATCTACTCAAAACTTAGATTGAATCTCTTAATTCATGTAGGTTTCTGTCATTTCTTCCTTAAAATTATTGTTATTTTTCCAGTGCACTTTCTACAAATACCAGAGTTGTACATAATGTGACCTAATTGGGTGTATTAACAGTATTTCTCCCATTTACCCCTAAAAATGTTAAAGTACTTTCTGATTTGTGTCATAATGTTTCTCAAAATCATCTTGAGGGCCAGAGGCTCTGTAGTGGAGGGCCGGATTTGGCCCCCGGGCCTGACGTTGCCTACCCCTGCTATAGTACATCTACAGTTTGTGAAAGTTGACCTAATATTTACAAATGTGTGTGGGCCTATAACATACAAAGTTAACGTGATTCTTCTGTACGCTGTAGTAGCTTTATTTAGTAGCTTTATTTATGTGTTATCATTGTTAGTCATTTGTTTTAGAGAGCCAACATAGATCTATGAATAAAATATAAATAGTTCTGGCGACTCTTGAGAGGCAGCAACTTCAACTGCTTCTCATTTGGAAGCAGTAATACCCTAATTCAAACATTTCCCTCCATACTCTCCTCTATCACTGTGAACACTCATGAGGAAGGGAATGCAGGCGGGACACATGTGCGTATAGCTCACTGTGGCATAGTCAGATAACACGTATTACAGCATTAGGGCCAAGGCAGCGGAGCAACAATAAAATGCCTATTCTTATCACTACCTACGATGCATTCTTGGCTTTCACTGAAACGTAACGTGGGGGGGCAGCGTGAGCGGCCGCGATACGGATCATAGGAATTACAGCCGGTGTAGATTACATAGTGTGTGCTACAGTGGACGCTTTTAGACACTGCTGACTTGTGCTTTGTGCGCGTTTGCAATGCGTGTTTAGTTCAGAGATAAAATAAAAAATGGAAAAATAGGTTTGCGGAGGAATGCAAACTCACATTGTTTGGTCTTTTTTTTTTTATTACAAACGATGAAAGAAGATGCTGGTAAATTAAAATGTTAGTTGTGGTGGAAAGTCAATCGTAGCTTTCCTAACACTTTTGTGGCATCGCGGTTCTTCACAGGGACATGTTTATAGGAACTTTTCAGAGCCACAGAAATGCCAGAAAACTAACCTGACACTTGCTTTATGATAGCACGCATCATGTTTTTCTCACAAATGTCGGGTCTACGATACACTGAAGGAGGACAGAACTAATTTTGTTCCGCTACTAGAAGAAAAAAAATCTGGTATATAGTGCCTTTAGAAATGGCACATCGACAATACCGCATAAATATTGAAAGCCTGCTTAGTGAAACTTACTGAACTCACTCATTTGTAAGGTTTAAGCGAGCGTCAAGTAATCTATCAACAGGAATTGAGCATGTGGGAGAAAGAGATGCAGAGAAAGTAGACAAAAATGTAATCTTTTGCTGCCCCCTCCTTCTTCTTCTCCTTCTTCTCGTTCTTCTTCTCTTTCCTCTTCTATTCCTCCTCCTTCTTCTCCTTGTTCTCGTTCTTCTCCTTCTCCTCCTCCTTCTTCTCCCCCTACTTCTTCTCCTTCTTCGTCTCTTTCTTCTTCTTCTTCTTCTTCTTCTTCTTCTTCTTCTTCTTCTTCTTCTTCTCCCCCTCCTTCTCCCTCTTTTTCTCCTCTGCCTTCTTCTTCTTCTTCTTCTCCCCCTCCTTCTCCCTCTTTTTCTCCTCTGCCTTCTTCTTCTCCTTCTTCTTCCCCTACTCCTTCTCCTTCTTCGTCTCATTCTTCTTCACCTTCTTCTCCTCCTCCTCCTCCTCCTTCTCCTTCCTTTTCTTCCTCTTCTTCTTCTTCTTCTTCTTCTTCTTCTTCTTCTTCTCCTTCTTCTCCTCCTCTTCTCCTTCTTCTTCTACTTCTTCTCCTCTTCCTTCTTCTCCTACATCTTCTTTTCCTACTTCTTCTCCTTCTCCCCCTCCTTCTCCCTCTTTTTCTCCTCTGCTTTCTTCTTCCTCTTCTTCCTCCTCTTCTTCTTCTTCTTCTTCTTCTACTTCTTCTTCTCATACCAAGCCCTTTTGGCTCTACGAGTCATACATTTTGGGCACCTCCGCTTTAAACAATGTATAATAAATTAGTTACACCTCGTGAATCATTTCAAACAGCCCTATCCAATCAAAATCCTCAACTTCACACTAGGTTTGTGCAACAAACAACAACACTCTGACGTCAACGTAGAATATCCCCATCAGCTCATGCGCCACGCTGGTATCATCAAGTGCAAAGCCTTGGTGATCCAGAATGAGGTGGAAAGAGTGGCGGTGACTTTCCCATTTAAAGTGCCCTTTATCCACAGGCTTATCTCTATAGTTTACATTGGCAGGTCACTGGGAGCTGCCCTCTGACAATGGACCTGCGCAGGAGGGAAATCTCGTCCTGATATCTCATTCAAACCCATTCACTGCAGGTCCTGTAGCTCGTCTGGAACAGTGACTAATTAGCTGTAATCAGTATTGGCTTCATATTACAATTAGGGCTTGACACATAATCAAATGAATGGTAGTTCTATTTAGAAATCCATCCCATCTGTTTCGTCATAATTTGAGGGGGGGTATTTTTTATTGAAAGTCTCTTGACATTTTCTTTCATTTGTTGGTTCAATGGATTGTCTGTAAAAAAAAACAAAAAAAACAGTCTGCACAACATTGTAAAAAGCTGCTCTAAAATTATAGGAGTCCAGCTAGCTGAAGGACTTAAAGGGGGGGTATTATGCTAAATCGACTTTTTCAAGCTTTACATCATGTTATTATGTCATTCCCTCATTAAAAACATGCCTGAAGTGTTGCCTTGGCACATTCACGTATTTTTGAGTAATCTGTAAAAACTCTGATGGCGGCCATTTTAGGGATAGGTTTGCCTGAGTCCTCCTAGGAACGCCCCCACCTCCTGGAGACGCCTCCGAGCTTTCGTCACCAGCCGAGTAACCAACCACTGCTCCTCAGCAGAACCCCCTGACGCCACAGACAGCGTGTGGAGGGGGCGTGTCGGAAAGGGTCAGACGTTCTTAAAGAGACAGAGGCTTGTTTCAAGACATTTGCTACAGCCATTTTGAGAGAGCAATTTCATACAAGGCAGTTATTCTAATTTACTGCATTTACAGACCAACAGAAGGTTTCGTCATCATTGTAGTGTGCTATAGACTATGTGATTGAAAAAAGCACAATACCCCCTCTTTAATAACTAATCTGTCGAACAAAAGTCCTCGCAAAGCACAAAGCTCCTGTACGGATTTCGAGTATCGCTAACCTAAATCTTGCAGAAAGTGAAATCTCAAACCTCCTTCAAAGCGGCCGCGTAATAAGCCCGAGATTGGCTTCACGCTTCAATTGAGAGTTTTTTTTCTGTTTTGGTCAGTCGATACGTCAATTATCGCGGTGGGCAAATCTACCGGACCTCCGCTTACATCCGCCCGCGCCTGTGCTTCGCTTCAGACGCGTCACTGAAGAGCCTGAAGTGGTTCAAGGGCCAGGCTCTTGTTCCCTGTGTCATTATTACAGCACAGACAAAGAGGAGGAAGACAATCTGATTAAACGGCCTTTAAGCAGCGACAGTGGAGGTCTGACGTCACATGTGCCTCCGCTGCCGCTGAGGGGGACAGACAGGAAGCAAACCGCTCATCTTGAAACTATTACAAGGGCCCGCTGTCGTTCCCTCGTGGAAAACAAACCGGGAGTTGCGTTTCATTCTTATATACTTGTATATTTAGTCTGTTTTCTTCAACACACATAGCTTCACTGGGCCACATCGTTTCAGTGCTCAAATTGTTTCCACTCCAAGGCATTCCTTACTCAAAGCCCACAGCTTACTCTGCCTCTCTCCTCTGTGCAAAGGGGGAGTTCAGATGATGTGCTCAGAAATGAGGGTTGAATTTCCTGTACACACACGTTTTACAACATAACACTCAACCAAGAAGTGAGTCCTGGCCACAAAAGAGAACCTGTTGTACTTGTTTTTAGTGGAGCGTCTGTGGGAATTAAATGCAGACAGTGAAAATATGCAGCCTGGTAGCCTATATAATAATATTGGCTTACACTTGTATTGCGCTTTACAAGTCTGTGTCACAGATGCCGCGGTTCCACATAACCCGCTTGTATCCCTATGTACTCACCTTGTCATGTAGTCACTCTATTCAGTACAGGCGAGGGTTTCCATTGCATGGTTGTTGTGGCCGGCGCTTTCACAGATGCGACAACAGGACGGCTTGAAAAGTTTTGTGAGCCGTGATGAGAACAATGTGGACAAAAGCTGCCTTTTGGTCGGGTTTATGGAATTATTCAGAGGCGCCAAGGCAAATACTAGAGGAAAGAAGCAGCTAAAAGACGAATTATGGAGGTAAGCACCAGGCTATGTTATGCTAACAGCAGCTAAAGTTATGCTAAATGCAGCTAAAAGCTAACATCTGCAAAATCACCTTTTTCAACAGCTGTATGATGTTGTGACATATTAAATCCATATGATCTGCATGTTAATAGTGAAGGCAGACCTCTCTCTCGTTTGCAAACCAGAGGCCAGAGTCTGTTCACGGCATGTTTGCAAACGTGTGCCTGGTCACAGCGGTTTGGTCCTGGCCTCGGCAGTGGAGACGCTCGCCCAACAGGGTTAACAAGGCACTGGGTCGGGCCTGGAAACACCCCTTAAAGGAACAGGCCACCGTTTTTCCATACTAAGATACGTTCTTACCTGAGCTTAGACGAGTACCTGTCTGATCTGTGTGCGTGCCCGTGGAAGAGCGTGGCAGCTTCCAGCTTCACCTTTGTTTGGAGCTATGGGAATATGTTGGGAGAGGCCAAATGCTAACAACATCTTTGGTCGTTTTGCATGACTGAGGGCACGCCCAAAGACCAGACAGCTACACATCAACTCGTCTAAGCTCAGGTAAGAACATATGTCAGTATGAAAAAACGGTGGCCTGTTCCTTCAAGTGTCTCAAAGCGCTTACACTGTAGTCATTTTTCACTCCATTAGTTGTATTCCCAAAATGTATTTTTCTAATATCCCAAAGCTTCAAAGGGATCTGTGATTAACATTCAGGGTCACAGTACTAACAAAAAGTCTGCAAGTACAAAAATGCTTATGAATTACATGGACAGTCTTTTTCACAAACCACAGCATCCTCCTTCAGTACAGTAAAAAGTGGACTAAATGTCGGTGAGATTTTATGTCCTGTTGTGTCAGTTTAGTGGATTTTGTTCATTTTATTAGCGAGTCAAAAAAACAGTACATTGTCCAGTGTAAGCCGCCCTGTCTTTGTCGGCAAATGTTAAAGTGTATCATTGTGTGTTTTCGTACAGTGAAGCCTTGTGCCTGTAGTCAAGCCCTCGCTAATCCCTCCCCCCCGCCCCCCCCTCCTCTCTCTCTCTGTCTGATCTCTGACACATGCCTCATACCCTGGACTTATCGCCCCCGCCGCCCCCCCTCCTCTCTGGGCCACAGGCACGGCCGGACCCCTGCTTCCTCGCTGTCACTCAACCCCTGCCGAACGCGCTCGCACTCGGGCCACAATGCCGCCAATGCTCTGTCATCTCCGCACCTATGATCCCCGGAGTTAAAGGAGGCACTTGTAAAATGATGTGCAAATGCAAGCACGCACGGCTCTATTCAAACCACGCGCCATTCGATATAGACATTTCAGCTATTTCAGCTTGTCACAAGTGTTTTCAAAATGTTATCGGTTCTTTCCAAATGAAGAATAATGAGAATAAAACTTACAGATCACAGTGGCAAGAGTAACCCAAAAGTCCTCAATGTCAGAATAATACGTATGATTTATACATTTACTCAAATGCTTGATTAAATGTAATAATGTAGATATCACTACTTTCCCAAAGCCTAATGGAGACATTTTAGTAATATCCAGTTTGGAAAAGATCAGTGCTACAGGGAAACATGTCCGTACTTACAACCTTGACCTTCATATGTGTTTGGCTTTAAAGAGGAGGTATTGTGCTTTTTTCAATCACATAGCACCAGTCTATATCCCACTACAATGATGACCAAACCTTCTGTTGGTCTGTAAATGCAGTAAATTAGAATAACTGCCTTGTATAAAATTGCTCTCTCAAAATGGCTGTAGCGAATGTCTTGATATAGGCCTCTGTCTCTTTAAGAACCTCTGACCCTTTCCGACACGCCCCCTCCACACGCTGTCTGTGGCATCAGTGGGGAGGGGGTTCTGCTGAGGAGCAGTGGTTGGCTACTCGGCTGGTGACGAAAGCTCGGAGGCGTCTCCAGGAGGTGGGGGCGTTCCTAGGAGGACTCAGGCAAACCTATCCCTAAAATGGCTGCCATCAGAGTTTTTACAGATTACTCAAAAATACGTGAATGTGCCAAGGCAACACTTCAGGCATGTTTTTAATGAGGGAATGACATAATAACATGATGTAAAGCTTGAAAAAGTCGATTTTGCATAATACACCCCCTTAAATTATACAGTAAATGCTTATTATATTTTACAGACAGGGGGCCTGAGTTGTTTGTTGAGTGATATTAGGGGCCTGAAGGGACCCCTGTAATAAACAAATGGACTAAAGCTGATGCATCAGAGGTAAGTACGTATGTTTAGCTTTTTTGTACATCGGTCTGGAGGTACATTCTGGGCCAAAAGGAAATAAATATAGAGTAAGAAAACTTACAAACTGGCACACATCAACCACACGTTATCTGTAGATCAGTGTTTCCTGTCAGAAGCAATGAGGAAGTCGACACAGCCCATAAATGTCAGAGTATTGTTTATGGTATAGTTTCAGGAAGGTGCTTATACACAATTATTATCATACATTTTTTCAATTTCATCTCATTCATTTATTCATCTATTTCAGATAATGACACAGAGGAGTACACGGTAAAAGACGGCTCGCAGTTTGTGTCATATTGTACAAAAATAACGTTTAACATAAGAAGTTACAATTCTGCCAAAAAGAGAGTGGGGAAAAGAGAATTTATTTAATCCCACCAAATTAGGGATGCTCGGATATCGGAGACAATACTGGAAATACGATATCGGGTATCGGCAACAAATATCTGATACTGAACCGATGCTAGTTTTGGCTGTCAATGCCTTAAAAACTCATTTTTTACCACCTAAATCTTAGTGAATATGGACATGCTGTATGTCACTGTAAAACTATAAACCTGGAGAATTCAATCTCTGAGCTTGTTCTAACCTTAGCAAATGTATTTTTGATCGCTGCGCAAAATTCTGCGGTTAGCAATAGCATGCTAAAGCTAGCAGGAGCATGCTAGTGCTAATGCTATGATAGAAATACATAAAGTAGCCTAATAAAGTAAAATAACCACTGCTGAAGGCAAGTGTTTGTATTTTAGTTTAAGAAATGACAGATGTAACATATTTGTAATGATCAGATCACTTCATGTGAGTCGTTTATATTAATGTAGCCCCGAGGATAATTAGTGTAGAAAAGTTTATCAATATTAATCTGTACAATGACAATAGAATATGACCTTATTGATCTTACAATGGAGAAAAGTACATTTAAATTTTCACTCAGAGAAAGCCACTTTCAAGAAAATCACTTGGTATCGGTAAATATCGGATATCGGCAGATACTCAAACCCTAGTATCAGTATCGGTAGCAAAAAAGCCAAACCAACCTAGAAAAAACATCCTACAGAAACAGGAAGAACATAGTTTAATGGATGCCAAGATTTCATTTGAGAAAAAACACAAGTTGGTTATGTTTTTGAAATATTTACCAAAAGATTGTTTGCACTTCTACTTTAAACGACAACATAATGTCATTACAAACATGTATTCTAAGGTTTTGTGAGCCTATACGCCTGTCTTGTATTTGCTTTGAACCTCGGTTGTTCCACGTCCACTTGCGGCGTTATCACTTAGAATGATGCCGACAGGACAACGACGGGAAGTCCCCTTACTGCAAATGAACATGTCCACAGGCTGGTATTTATTTTATTTATTCTATTTATGCTTTGAAATATTGTGAAACAGGACCTGCTGCTGCTGTGGACCGACGGCATTATCAGCTGCTGAGTCAGACAAAGGTCACCAGGTAAACAAGGCCTGAACACAGAGCTATTGTTGGGAGAATAATGTAAAAAAAAAAAAAAACTGCAGACAATGTTTGTATTTTGAAATGAAAAAAAAGAAGCACACCTGAGTCTACAGTATACGTGGCAAGAACTGTATGTTGAAATGATCATTTTTCTCTAAGTTTAATCATTTGTATAACCATTTAGAGATGTTTGAACCATTTCTCGCACTGATATTTGGGCTGGAGCCTTAAAGTCAGCTCTGTCTCACAATAAATATTACTTTTAATCTTGTGGAGTTAGTAAACTTGCAGTAAAAAAAAAAAAAAAAAGTACCATATCTGGTGATGTGAATTCAAAGAAGAAGAAGAGAAAAAAAGAAGAAAAAAAGAAAAAAGAAGAAAAAGAAAAAAAGAAGGAAAATAATTAAAAAGAAGAAAAAGAAAAAAGAAGAAAAATAATTTAAAAAGAAGAAAAAAGAAGAAAAATTATTTAAAAAGAAGAAAAAAAGAAGAAAAAAGGAAAAAGAAGAAAAAAAGAAGACAAAGAAAAAAAGAAGGAAAATAATTTAAAAAGAAGAAAAAGAAAAAAAGAAGAAAAAGGAAGAAAAATAATTTAAAAAGAAAAAAAATAATTAAAAAAGAAGAAAAATAATTAAAAAAGAAGAAAAAGAAAAAAGAACAATTAAAAAAGAAGAAAAGAAAAAAAAGAAGAAAGAAAAGGGGAAAAAAGAAGAAAAAATATTTAAAAAGAAGAAAAATTATCAAAAAAGAAGAAAGAGAAAAAAAAAGAAATAGCAAAAAAGGAAAAAAAGAAGAAAAAGTTAAAAAAAAAAAGAAGAAGAGAAAGAACAATTTTATTTATAAAACCTCCTACACGTGCAGCAGCAATAGCACTTTCAATGCTGTCATTTGGATTTGTCCTGTTATGGCCCCGGTCACGCTCCCTGCCCTCTTTGTGCACAGACAGGGGTGCTGACTGCCCCGCGTCGGACTGGGGCGGCCGGCGGGACACAGGTATCCCCTTACCCCCCTCCATGGCCCGCTGACAGACGCGCCGTAACTGGACCGTTCTATTAAATGACGCGTAAAAGTTTAATCGGCTCCAATGGGCGCTGTTAGGGGAACAAGGGGGTATTGTTTGGGTGGCACTGTCCGATTGTGGGCCCGTCCCGTGAACAGGAGACGGACGGAGAGGACATGGATAACAGTGATGGCAAAACTGTTCAAGTGATCAAGGCAAATACGGTAATGGAAAACACTTCACTGATGGGCAAAAGCAGTTCACCGGGGGCATAGACGGATCACTGGGGTGGCAAGAAAACAGCAAGAAAACATCACAGGACCGACATCGTGGTGGGTGTGCTAGAGGCAATACAGAGGTCGAAAGGTTTACATCTTGCACAACATATAGCCTCACGGAGATCTCATGACTCGATGGGAACAAGGCTGTGACTGGACCTGTTTAAGACCGGAACTAAAGTAAGAAGATACACACCATGCGGAGTAAACAGGAAAGCTTTGTACTTACATGACATTCACAACATGGGAGAAGTAAGACCAATATCTAACTGAACATGAGTTTTCAGAGATTAACCAGGATACAAAGATTTATCTCATAAGTGCAGGATAAGATAAACCTTTTTCACCGTAAAAAGGTTTAGTGACAAATTAAATACAGATATGTCAAATAAACCAAGCGATTGTGTGACCCCGTGCTGTATTTCAGTATTTTTCAGTCCAACCTTTGATGTGAAGGTATTTTACTTTTATATTGGAAATAAGTGCACATAAGATACCACTATTTACTAATACATTTTTCCCCCCTCACATTTCCTGCTGAACGTAACAAGTAAATTTCTCCATTGTGAGATCAATAAAGGCTATCTTCTTTTTTATTATCCTATAGGCCAGTGTAACGCCTCATTTGAAAGCTAAGACCTACAAAACTCAACTAAATGGATCTTTTTCCTTCATTGCTTTTTTGTCGCTCTTTTGTGGCATTTTTGTCACATTTTCATCATTTTTCTATTAATATTTTGTCACTTATTTTTGCGTTTTTGTGACATTTTTGTTGCTTTTACATCACACGTTTTTGTCCCTTTTCTGTTATTCTTTGGTTGCTTTTTTTTCTTGTGTTTTCTTCACTCTTTTGTTGCGTTTTCATTCTCTTTCTCGGCTCATTTTTGTTGCTATTTAGATTTGGGTAAAGCCAAACTGGAGAAAATGTACTTGATTTAGGTGGGGGTTCATGGCCTTGCTCCATCATATTTAACTGGGAGGTGGGGGCGATCGTTCCTTTGCAGTTGCCATGATTAAACATGATTAATATGATCTGTGTTTTCAGTCAAACTCAATTAACCCCTTAACTCCCACCTGAACCGAGCACATTTTCTCCAGTTTGGCTTTACCCCAGTCCAAAAGCTTCTGGAAAAAAGCTGTAAAAATAGCAACAAAACTGAGACGAAAACAATGATGGAAATGTGACAAAAAAGTGAGAAAACATAGACAAAAAAGTGACGAAAAATTGATGAAAAAGTGGCAAAAATGTCACAAGAAATGGACAAAAAATTGACGAAAAATGAAAAAAAATATGACAAAAAATTACAAAAAAAATTACTAAAATGTGACAAAATGTGACAAAAAAATTACAAAAATATGACAAAAATGTGATTAAAATTCGACAAAAAAAATGCAAAAATGTGACAAAAAAGGACCAAAATTTTATGAAAAATGACGAAAAAATAAAAAAATGTGACAAAAAAATTACAAAAAATTAATAAAAAAAATGACAAAAAATTGACAAGAAATTGACAAAAAATTACAAAAAAATTACAAAAAATGTGAAAAAATGTGATAAAAAAATGACAAAAATGTGACAAAAAATGACACAAAAAAAAAAGACAAAAAAGTTACAAAAATTAGTTGAATACCCAACAAAAAAATTATGGAAAAAATAATCTGATGATGTGAGGAAAAAGATCCTCTCGGTTCAGGCGGGAGTTAAGAGGTTAATATAAAAACATCTCCTATGCACTTTTATGCCCAGGAAGCAACTATATTCTCTCTATATGTATTACTTTAGTTTTAATAGTCTCTTTAAAGCCTCTATGAGTTATTGTGATGTTATGAACCAAATCTAATCATTCTCACACATAACAAGTCTGTATATTCCCCTTCAGGTCAACCTGGCACGTGTTGCACGAGTCCATTGTCAACGTGAGGACACTGTGAGCATCAGAGCACAGGGGAAAGTTTTTGGCTCACTGTCCGACGGTTTTATTAATAAATGAGATTATGAAAGCGGATCTGATTAATCTGACCTCTGCAGCACCCCCTCACCGGGACGTGACTCTGCCGGGACCTGGTGTGGACCTGGTCTAGACCGGGACTAATCAGGGGGGTTTATGGTTTCCTCCTCATCGCCAGACTGTGCCCCGTGGATGCCCTGAGCGATGCAGCGTGACTCCCAAAGCGGTGGTGATGTTCCGGATCATACGGGGGCAGAAAATGCTTTTAATACAGACATTTATGTGTGGATGGAAGGTCAGTTGTGCTGAGATTATTTACTGGGAAATTTAGAAGCTTGAAATTTGAAATTATGCATTGAATAATCTGTGATAATTGGTTTAACACATGGAATTAAGGCAAAGAAGGTGCAGCCCCTTTCAAACCACCTGAGCGCATTGGTGTGTCCATGGGCAAAACACTCTTCATCCACATTGAAAAAATCAAGTGATAGTCTGTAAGTTTGCAAAGTCATCATTCAAGTCAATCAATCATTATATTACCATTGTTAAAACATTACCATAGCATCCCCATATATCAAAAATTAGCTTCACTAGTAAGTAGTAGTAGTAGTAGTTAGGGGCGACAATGCCTCATATGGTCGAGCCAATAATGGACAGGTTGGCCGTTTGAATCCCATGTCCTGCAGCTGCACATTATTGTTGCGCCCTTGGCAAGACACTTCACCCACTTTGCCCACATGAATGCAGTTTGTGAGTAGTTAATGGGTCAGAAACGGCACAGATTGGCAGCTGTGGCATGAATAGTTGCTTACCATCACCCAGTATGGAGTAAATGAATAATGACATAGCAATACAAAACATGCTCATAGTGACGGGCTAGACACAGAAAATGCTATTTTTGCAGTGGATAATCAAAGAATGGATTTGGATGAGGACCTAACCTATTAAAGGGGGGGGGGGTATTATGCAAAATCGACTTTTTCAAGCTTTACATCATGTAATTATGTCATTCCCTCATTAAAAACATGCCTGAAGTGTTGCCTTGGCACATTCACGTATTTTTGAGTAATCTGTAAAAACTCTGATGGCGGCCATTTTAGGGATAGCTTTGCCTGAGTCCTCCTAGGAACGCCCCCACCTCCTGGAGACGCCTCCGAGCTTTCGTCACCAGCCGAGTAACCAACCACTGCTCCTCAGCAGAACCTCCTCCCCACTGATGCCACAGACAGTGTGTGGAGGGGGCGTGTCGGAAAGGGTCAGAGGTTCTTAAAGAGACAGAGGCCTATTTCAAGACATTCGCTACAGCCATTTTGAGAGAGCAATTTTATACAAGGCAGTTATTCTGATTTACTGCATTTACAAACCAACAGAAGGTTTGGTCATCATTGTAGTGTGCTATAGACTGGTGCTATGTGATTGAAAAAAGCATAATACCCCCCTCTTCAGCTCAGTGACTTAATTTTCTCAGCTTTCAAACTGAGGTTTTGCATGTCCACAGAGAGAGTAGGTGCTTGTATCTGCGTCCTCAAGGTGCAGGTCTGATTCAACACATACTGACTTTTTTTCACCAGGAAGAGTGAATGCTATATCCTACCTTTAAGATGGTTGAGAGTCGAGTTGTGAAAATATGATATACTTTAGTCCGTAGACTTGTACTGATTGTCTCCACTGTTTGTTCCTCATTAGTTTTACAGCAGAACAAAAGACCACACGACGCCGGGCTTCACTTTAAGACGTCATGAAACCGGAGAGACCCGGAGTCCGCCTTTGACGTAAAGAACAACATACAATCAGGACCTAAACATAATCAGTCGATACACGGTTGGCCTAATGTAAATGGGGGGAAATGGAAAGTGTCCCATTAGACATACCTCTGTCCCATTCATTACCCTGAACATGGTGAGGGTGTCATACATGGCACTAATGAGGATAGGATAGAACCAGGCAGGAGGAGAGTCTGAGGTAAAAATAGCTCTTTTCGGACAGCGGGGATTGATAACGCCGCGGTGGGTGGATTGAAGTATCGACAAAAGAGGGATTTTCTTCTGCTTCTTGTTTGTGAAGCTGGAGATAAAGGCCCGCGCCAATAATCGAGGCGCAAACACCGTCTAAACGCCCGTCCTCGGAGACAGGGCTATAAATATAAACAAAGCGAAATTATTTTCCCTAATGGATGTAACAAGCTGAATGTAGGGTGACATAAGGACGTCCATGCTGAATTTAGCTGCTCATTATAGCTTCCTGTTAGATAAGTCATTAGAGCGTTTGATTCCCCAAAGTGGAGACTAAATTTCCATCCACTTAGTCCCACGCCAGGAAAAATACTCTCTTACACTATACCGCCTACCAAACACATTTCTCAATTATTTTTTATAATGATTAAGCAGTTAAGCAGATTGTTAAAGGCCCCGGCTAAAACACAGAGCGACGGGGAAGGCAGGCCAGTGACTCTCAAATAAATCAGGACTCAACTGGGTCCTATAAAAGGTGTAAAATAGAACGAGATTAGTCTAAAACTGGATTTTCCTCTTAACTGACTGGGACACAATGGTAATTTGTGAAGGGGGACAAATTGTGCTCTTTTTTCCTCCAATTGAATAAAAATCTAATGTAAATGAAAGGAAACAGGAATCAGCAATGAGGTGACAGACATTTGAGCTTTATAATGTTGCGATAAAAACTGTGTTGTTAACCTCTTAACTCCCACCTGAACATGTTTTCTCCTGTTCTCCAAATTCAAAGAAAACGAGGATGTAAATTGACAAAAATGACAAAAATCCAGCAAAAAAAGTGACAAAAATCCAGCAAAAAAGCGACAAAAATCCATCAAAAAAAGACAAAAATCCAGCAAAAAAGTGACAAAAATCCAGCAAAAAAAAGACAAAAAATCTGCAAACAAAAGGCAAAAATTCAGCAAAAAAGTGACAAAAGAGCAGCAAAAAATGTGACAATAATCCAGCAAAAAAGTAACAAAAGTGCCACAAAATAGCGACAAAAAACGAGAAGAAAATGAGGATGTAAATTGACAAGAATGACAAAAATCCAGCAAAAGAAAGACAAAAATCCCGCAAAAAATGACAAAAATCCAGAAAAAAAGTGACAACAATCCAACAAAAAAGTGACAAAAATCCGACAAAAAAAGACAAAAATCCAGAAAAAAATGACAAAAATCCAGAAAAAAAGTGACAACAATCCAGCAAAAAAATGACAAAAATCCAGCAAAAAAGACAAAAATCCAGCAAAAGAAAGACAAAAATCCCGCAAAAAATGACAAAAATCCAGCAAAAAAGTGACAACAATTCAGCAAAAAGTGACAAAAATCCAGCAAAAAAAAGACAAAAATCCAGCAAAAAAGTGACAACAATCCAGCAAAAAAAGTCAAAAATTCAGAAAAAATCACAAAACTCCAGCAAAAAAATCACAAAAATCTAGCAAAAAAAATGGCAAAAATCCAGCAAAAAAATGACAAAAGAACAGCAAAAAATGTAACAAAAAAGTGACCAAAATCCAGCAAAAAAGTGACCAAAATCCAGCAAAAAATGTGACAAAAATCCAGCAAAAAGTAACAAAAAAAGTAACAAAAGTGCCATTAAAAAAGTGACAAAAACACATAAGGGAAACAAAAAGTGACGACAATGGCAAAGAGGAGAGAATGCATTTGGTTTTGGCGGGTGGTAAGAGGTTAACGCACATGTGACCAAAGTTCAAGTAAAAAGTGGCACTGGTGGGAAAAATGGGACACCTGGGACCGAAGTTGTGTAAAACATGGGACAAATCAGTGTTTCTTTGGTTGAAATCCTCGGGGACACGAGACGGAGGGCTCTAGATGTGGTTTGTATCCAGCTTGGGGTGACCAGACGTCCCAGTTTTGACAGTCCCGCACGTTCGCATTAATGACTCATTCATACGAGCTTGTGCATAGAGGCAAGGAGAGTGAAATATCTTCCCCAGCGACAGTAAACACTGGTCAGAGCTGTGATTGAACCGCTGACCTTTGGATTAGTCGGCGAACGCTCTGCCACTGAGTCACACACCGCCCTGTGATGGCACATTTATTAGTATGAGTACAGTCGCTCACCATGAACATACTTTGAAATGAAGCCTGTGATCCTTAATTGGTCTTTTATTCCACTGCCGCTGAATCCACGACACAGAGAAGTCAGATTTTGTCATCACACAAACTTCCCCGTTGCCCGTTGACTCTCTCTCGTTACATTGTCTGAGACCGGGCGATGCAAATGCCATTATTTGTCATGCTAATAAAGCCGCGTTGTATTGACCGGGATATAGGATTTCAGAGCTTCAAAGAATTACGTCTCCCAAAGGCACAGGTTCCTCCCACCGCGCTGATCAATTCCCATATTGATTATCGATGCCTCATAGCCCACATGGAAAGAGGGGACATCAAACAGTCCGTGTGAGGCCTGCAAAGCCACGCAAACACTGGCGTATCTGCTCTCTGGGTGCTGGATGCTTAGATACTACTCCCGATGTTTTCAACCATGTGATAATGAAGACAGGAACAAACCCTGAAAATGCAGAAACCAAAGGGACATCAACACCCTCCAATAATAAATACATGTTTTGGTTCATCAGTTAGAACTAGTCTGAGGAATATTGTGTTGGACCGCTTTGAGCTTGGATTCCAGCACGCATTCACTGTGGCATTGTTTCAAAAAGCTTCTGTGATGTCAGAAGATTCAGTGTTGATCTTGTTTTGATGATGGGAGAGTGTGACCACTGCGCAAAACCTTCTCCAGCATAATCCCAAAGATTCTCAATGGAGTTAAGATCTGGACTCTGTGGCGGCAAATCCATGTGTGAAAATGATGTCTCATGCTCCCTGAACCGATCTTTCACAATGTCTGTGAAGGCTCTCATTCATCCAGGGAGAATCCATCTTAGAAAAGCTAAATCATTGACTGGACTGGGTTTGGTGCCAAAACCCAGTCCAGTTGATGATTTAGCTTTCACAATGTGAGCCTGATGGATCTTGGCATTGTCATCTTGGAGTATACCCGTGCCATCAGGGAAGAAGTAATCCACTGATGGAATACCCTGAATGGTAGGCAATTCCAAAGCACTTTATAGTCAGTATAGTTACCAACTCTTCACTTTAGAAAAGGTCAGCAGTTTCTAAAAAAAATCAGGGCAAAACCACTTTTATGGAATTACATGCATGGTAACACTTGTAATTAAGTACACCTTATTTAGCCTTAAAGCAGGCATCTCCAACCAGTAGCTCGGGAGCTACCAGTAGCTCGCCATGCGTCCCCAGGTAGCTCGCCAAAGACTTTCTAGATCTCTACACGTTTGACATTTCAAATTTTAGATGCATTTTCTGTTTGTTCTGAACATCCTTAACACAGATGGTTCAATATAGTAAAGTATAAGGACTAAACTCAAATCACTTTCTTTGAAATACCATCTTGGCAAGTTATTCTTCTGGGTGAGCTCCACCTAAATTGCTTTTTTCACAAGTGTTTTTGAACATAAGTAGCTCTCCAATGTTCATATTGTGTAAAAGTAGCTTGTTGGGTAAAAAGGGTTAGAGACACCTGCCTTAAAGGTACTAGATTCCCTGAATATTTCAGTGACTGATGGTACAGCAATAACATTTTTAAGGGACTTGTTTCCTTTATTGGCAACACTTTGTAATAACTACACCTAAATTCGCCTTAAAAAATGATGAATTAATGCTTAATTCATCATGAACAATAACTACTTAACTACTAGTTCTTCACATACTTCACTTATTTGTTGTTCAGTTGCACTTAACAAATGAATTGTGCTTGATGAATTAAAGAGAACAAATGGAGTTGGTCATTTTTATGCTTACTACTACCACCTCAGGTCTCATGCGTAACTGCAGGTTCTATATTAAGCTCGTGCATGACGGCACTTTGGGCCTGAAGTAACACCTTTTTGAGTGACAGTGCAGGATTCTAGAGGCAGTTGTGGTGAACAGGTCTGGGCTCATTCTACACATCAGGACACTGCTGTAACATGAGAATGAGCCCAGGCCTATCACCACAACTGCCTCCAAAATCCTGCACTGTCACTCAAAAAGGTGTTAATTCGGGTCTGAAGTGCCGTCATGCACGAGCTTAATATAGAACCTGCAGTTACGCGTGAGACCTGAGGTGGCAGTAGTGAGCATAAAAATGACCAACTCCATCTAGTCCCTTTAATTCATCAAGCACAATTCATTAGTTAAGTGTAACTTAACAACAAATAAGTGAAGTATGTGAAGAACTAGTAGTTAAGTAGTTATAAACTAATGAATTATTCATGATGAATTAAGCGTTAACCTCTTAACTCCCGCCTGAACCGAGAGGATCTTTTTCCTCACGTCATCAGATTTTTTTTCCATCATTTTTTTGTTGGGTATTCAACTCATTTTTGTAACTTATTTTGTCAGTTTTTTGGCACATTTTTTTAAATCATTTTTTGTACTTTTTTTGTCAAATTTTGTCAAATTTTTGTAAATTTTTTGGTCACATTTTTGTCAGTTTTTGTCATTCTTTGTCAAATTTTTATCACATTTTTTGTAATTTTTTTGTCACATTTTTGTCCATTTTTCGTCAATTTCTTGTGACTTTTTTGTGACATTTTTGCCACTTTTTCATACATTTTTCGTCACTTTTTTGTCAATGTTTTCTCACTTTTTTTTTCACATTTCCATCATTGTTTTCATCTCAGTTTTGTTGCTATTTTCACAGCTTTTTTCCAGAAGCTTTTTGGACTGGGGTAAAGCCAAACTGGAGAAAATGTGCTCGGTTCAGGTGGGAGGTAAGGGGTTAATTCATCATTTATTAAGGCTAATTTAGGTGTAGTTATTATAAAGTGTTTTACCAATAAAGGTAACAAGTCCCTTAAAAATGTAAAATGTTGAAGCTTCCTCTTTTTTGTTATTGCTGTACCATCCGTTTGCTGAAATATTCAAGGTCCTTATCAAATATGGCCTTTTTTCTCACACGGTCCGACAATCACTACATCCGAGCACACAAAACACAAATACATATGAGGAATTTGCACCACAGCGCTCATGAAATCATCAAACAGTGTCAAGACCATGTTGCAACTCTTACAGTAGCTCTATAAGATCCCTCTCTATCTTCTCTCTCGCCTCTTCCCCAGTTTCTCAAACAGGGAACTGGCTGCTAGGAAACCAAGCCACACATCACATCGCATCAGGCAAAGACACACAAGAAGGAGGGAGTGCGAGAGAGGGGGAGAGAGGAGGAGGAGGAGGAGGAGGGAGGCGCTGACAGGATTACATAAGGCGGCAGAAGAGTCCCTGCGCACACAGCTCACTATAATGCAGCCAGGCACTCGGAAGTGATGTCCATTAGGCCCAAGTGACAAGGCAGGTGAAGACGCAGTGATTGTAGAAGCTGTTAATAATGGACGGCGTTGTGAGCAGATGAGTCAAAAACATCAAAGGGAGTTAAAGGAGAAGAGTGTATCTTACAAACTGGCATCGGGTTAGAAAAATGCCCAGAGCGGTGGCATACACAAAGCAAAATGGCAATACAAGCAACGACAGGGATTCACAAAAGCACGGGCGCATTAGTGAGAGTAGGGTGGGTCACGTGGGGGCTGTCGGCCAATCAGACCGAAGGAATAATGTTTACGTTTAAATGAATAGAGGTGAAAGTGGGGCATAGTAGCAGCTACTTAAGTGTATATATAGCCACCATTTATGTTGTGAAGAAGTCATGTCATTTTTACTGGCATCTTTAAAGGGACTATACAGAGTTTAAAAATCGTTAGCCACATAGCATAACTGCCTAAGTCATTTTGTATTGTTAAAATGGCAATAAGAGAAAAACAATGTGCTTCCTATAAAACGTCTTTTTACATGTTTTCCAAAATCAAAACAAAAATGAGTTTGGCAATTATGCTATGTGGCTAACGAAATGTTAAATTTATGCATTTTCCTCCCAGCCCAGACCTGTTCACCAGAACTGCCTCTAAAATCCTGCACTGTCACTCTGAAATGTGTCACTTCGGGTCCAAATTGCCGTCATGCACGAGCTTAATATAGAAGGTGCAGTTACACGTATGCCCTGAGGTGGCAGTAGTGAGTATAAAATGGCGAACTTGCATCTAGCCCTTTTAAACCTTGAAATACTGGTGTCAAGCGCACATCACCCAACATCTAAAATTAATAGAGTAGACTTGATTTATATAGATTGACTAATGTTTGAAGATGTAACTGCATATGATGGTAGAGACTATTCCCAGTCATGTGACTTTTGGTTGGCAAAAGGCTGTTTGAAACTGTGCCTATTATATAGACCAGGGGTAGGCAACGTCAGGCCTGGGGGCCAAATCCAGCACTCCAGCACAAAACCTCTGGCCCCCAAGTTGATTTTGAGAAACATTATTATGCAAATAAGAGATCACATACCTAGTAATTCTCTGCTGGTGGGTCGGGGCACAAAAGTGGGTCACGGAACCATTTTCAGTGGATCGCAAGTCTATAGGGAACTTTTATTCCATATGTGTCTGTTAAAATGAATGTTTTTGGGTTGTATTGATATAATTTCATAATTTCAGTCTTAAAGGGAAATCTACGGCTTGTTCAACAAAAACTTGCGTGGAAAATACAATATTTTATACGATATATGACAAATTAAAGTTTTATTTGGGTCAAGGGGTAATAGTGGGTCCCAAAGCCCTGCCACTTTTAGTTAGTTAGTTTTATTATTTGTCGCACACACATACAGTGTAACATGCAGTGAAATTGAATTACAATGTAGAAATAATGTTTACACAGAAATAAAAAATAAAACAGACCACAGTCAATGCTACCGAAGAGCAACGACACAAATACTGCTTTTGAAAAGAGAAAAACAACACTCACCCAGAGCTTGTCCTTGGTATTTTATTCCAAAAGCAACATTTATTTTAAAGTATTCTCTCCAAACAATACGAGAACTTTTTGAACATTACTTTGGTATCAAGCATCGCACCACAAAACAAAAGGCATACACGAGTGACATACAGGAATGACAAGTGACTTAAGTGCGTAAAATAATCTAGAATTAAATTAAGCTTATGATTCAAGAAAACACAATTAAATATAGTCTCTATATATTATTCACAGACAGATGTAACCAGCACATCTCAAGTCTCTTATATTGACAGTACACAGTAAAGACACAGCATTTTGTAATAGGTCTCTTCATAAAATCTTTATATTTCTACAAATTTCTAACCTGGAACGAAAGTGTTGATTTTGTTCAATATATTTAAAGCCCAGACAGAATCAAATACAATAGCACCTTTAGGATCAGTAGACAAACCAGGGACCAATCTTTTGTGAAATGTCGTACAATCTCAAACGTAAGCAGAGAAGACCACAACATTATAGAAAAAGTGCAGCTTGTGGCAACACCCTCACTCACACAATAATAATAGCTCTTGTGGCATTTCACCACTTCCCGGCGCAGGGCATAACCCAGTGAAAGATTAAAGGCGGCACTATGGCTTTGAACAGCTTTTAGACGCAATGCATTGATATTCCTCGACTTAAAGATGGGTATTATGCTTTTTGTAGGTATTTGGTAAAAATGTCAAACACATCTTCATCACTGGCTTACATTTTGTTGGTGAGAAAATGCAACATTGATCTAAAACAGCTGAAATAAAAGTATGAGGTTTCAATTGCTGGGTTGCAGGTGACATCACAGCGTTCTAAAGGCCTATACTAATATATAGAGGAAAAATGATTTTGTTTTTCAGGAAATTTTTGGTCTTGTACAGAAAGATCATGGACCCAGTGATTGATATTAATGATCATTGTTCTAATCCATACATTTTCTTTTTAGCTACGACTTGTGAAAGTGTAATGCTGCTAATAGGAAAAACTGTCTCCTGTCCCCTACTGGGTCCGATGACATCAACACATTCTAAAACCTGCAACCCAGCAATAAAGAGGAAAAAAAAAAAGAACAAATAAAATAAATAAACACCATATTTTCCGGACTATAAGTCACACCAGCCAAAAAATGCACAATGATGAAGAAAAATAACATATAAGTTGCTCCGGAGTATAAGTCACACCAGCCTTGGCGACTGCTAAGGCGTGGAGGTGTAACTGCACCGTTGACGAGCCTCTCCCGGCAGCACTTTGTTCAAGCACCCGTTTGTGAACTCGTTCTTCTAGCTGTGGCCGTCTAGCTTTTAGCCTGCGATTAGCTATTTTTGTTTTCTTCACTGCAGTAAGAGTAACCCCTGCTTCTCGCCTCATTAGTTTCTCACTCACTCCAAACTTTTTTTTTTCAGTGGTACAGCAGGTGAGTGCTTTATTTGTCCTTGTACAGGAGTAGCAGATACTGGCACACATGACTAGACCGCCCTCTAGCGGCTGTCAGTGTGGAAACAACAAATGTGAAATTAGATATTTTGATATAACAGTCGCACCTGAGTATAAGTCGCACCCCCCCCAGCCAGACTATGATGAAAAGTGCGACTTATCATCCGGAAAATACGGTACCTGGCTCGGCTCGTGTGTCTATGAAGCTATGGTGAGGGTTTTCACTTTGCGACGAGAGGATTAAGCTTAGCAAGGTTTCGAGAGGTGAGGAAAGCATTTGGATACCTAGGATCTCAGGATGAGCTTTTTTGGGAAGAATAGTCTCTGGAGAAGATCCAAAGAAAACTGGTAGATGCTTAGGAGGCTCGAAACATCCCGCTTTAAGATAATGATCATAATGGAACAAAACGCTTTCCCCTTCCCGCTCCTCATAGTCTTTCTACACTTCTATAAAAGATTTCTGCCCTTTTTGTTACCTAAAAGAAGCTCATAGGCTATAAAAAGACTGGAAACCCCTTGTATATTCAGAATAGCTAAAGCTTCACCGATCTATGCTCACAATTACACCTTTATTAAACACTTCTGGACTTTTGCAGAAATAAAGGAAAATTGGAATGATAAAAAAAAATAGTCATCATGAAGTGGACACCTCACTAAAGTCTCACAGCTCCCGGGGGATGACGGTGAAGGGGCGGATGGGGCTGGAGGCTTCGAGCTCCAGGGCGGTGAAGAAACAGTCCGGGGCCTGGCTGCTGTCCCGTGACTGCAGCGCTTCCCCAAGGCCTCCCCACGCCTCATGGGACGTGCTGTGGACCTGCACCGCGTCCCGGAGCACCTTCTCCCCGAGATGCACACGGTCAGTATTCACCAGCAGCCGGCCCTACAAAAGACACAACATAATGAGGAAAATGAGGGTAACGGTGTACGTTATGGTCCCCGCGGGGAATCCTCCTCAGAATATCCACTGGAGAGTCAAAGCTTACTCAAAGATGCGCAAGTGGGTAGAAACACTGCTCCAAGTATGTTTTTGATGAGAGAACGACATGGTATAATAATACCCCTCCTTTAACCTCTCAACTCCCGCCTGAACCGAGAGCATTTTCTCCAGTTCAGGTTTACCCAAATCCTGTAGGCCAGTGTAACGCCTCATTTGAAAGCTAAGATCTACAAAACTCATCTAAATGGATCTTTTTCCTCAAGTCATCAGATTTTTTTTCCATCATTTTTTGGGTGGTTTTCAACTCATTATTGTAACTTTTTTGTTATTTTTTTGTCAAATAGTACATTTTTTGTAACTTTTTGTCACATTTGTCCTTTTGTTGTCAAATTGTTGTCAATTTTTTGTCAATTTTTTATCACATTTTTGCCACTTTTTCATAATTTTTTCATAATTTTTTGTCAATTTTTTGTGACATTTTTGCCACTTTTTCATAATTTTTTCATTCATTTTTTGTAATTTTTTTTGTCATTTTTCGTTCTTTTTTTGTACATTTTTTGTAAGATGTAAAATGTAAAGATGTATGAAAAATACATCTTTTGTCAATTTTTGTGACATTTTTGCCACTTTTTCACATTTTTTGTCGAAGTTTACATTACATACAGTACTTTTTTGTCACATCTTCATCATCGTTTTCGTCTCAGTTCTGTCGCTATTTTCTCACCTTTTTTTCCAGAAGCTTTTGGATTTGGATTAAAGCCAAACTTGAGAAAATGTGCTCGGTTCAGGGGGGAGTTAAGGGGTTAAACTAATACTCACCCAATGGAGGACAAAAGAGTGGACAGAAATGACCTCAAGAAACAGAATAGAACAGCAGAAAGTTTGAGAACCACTGGCCTGGAAACAAGCACTTTATCTTTTCCCTATGTCAAAATCATGCCTAGGCTACTGCTAGATTAAGCTGACTGACCCAAACATGACCCCACACCCATCGTCATCCCAAATTACTGTCGGCCAGCCCTTAAGAACCTCTAAATGTAACCTAGAAAGCCACCATTTTAAATTCTTCTCCCCCACTGTCACACTAAATTTAAGATTAGCAGGTGGCAGCGTTTATCTGTCTTTTCAAAAGGTTCAGTTCCAGCAAAAACAAAGCATTAGAGTGTGGACTCCAGCACAGCTTCATTCTCCGAGAGAGCGAGAGAAAATCTACAAATCAGGAGATTAGGAGCTCAGAGATGACGTCTGGATTGGACGCACGAGAGCCTTATGCATGTGCACAGAGTGGAGCGAAGCCGTGCTTGAACCAGAAAGCGAAGGTTTAAAGGAAACAGCAGTGTTTTGAGGCTACAGAAGGGCAGCACAGTTAACCAAGCAGCCAAGTCGAAATCTGAAGAGTTGCAAGTAGCAAATCACAAAAACAGCAGTTGTTTATGTGGCATATTGTGCAATGCAAAATTCTGTCACCGTGAATCATGAACAAAATCTGCTAACTCTGTTTTCTGGGCAGGTTAGCGATTGGGGTCTTTTAAGGTGTAGACAAAAGGGTTCTTTGGTTTTAACCGGCTTTCCTAGGACTCAGGGCATAAACATCTGTACTTTTTGGGGGGAAATATTCATAGCTGTCAAGTCTCAGGTTTTAGCCAGGAAACTACCGTCATCGTATTATCCTGTAAATCTCCTGTATTATACCAAAGTAATAAAAATAAAAGATTTAGACTTTCCAGACTGAATTCTGCCACTAGACTCGCAAGGAATGCTGCCTGAAATGGCCTGGGCAGCGGTTGGTATGAATATTTTGTTTTTTGATTTTAAATTTACATACCAAAAAAAGAGAAAAGGACAAATGGTTCAGTTTTGGCACAGAACATTTCAACCTGAAAAGACTCACAGAGACAGAAAGGCATTAAGAGGCATTTATTGAACGAGCACGAATCATAATTGGGGTTCAGACCCCGGCGGAAGATTTAATGAACAAAAGAGTTGCACGGCGTTGATGAACGATAGCCAGAATCTTTCCCGGAGCCAGGACACAGGTGGTGGTGGAAGAGGAGACTCAGGGAGACCCAGGGAGACCAGTGGACGACAAGCAAAGCCGAGGAGAGGCCGGGTGGAAAAGGGGTGGAGGAGGGTCGCAGCACGGCTGGGAAACACTGAGTGATTGACCGGGAGGCTTAAGTAGGGGATCATGAGCGATGACAGGCTGGAGTAGGGACGAGTGATTGGCTGATGTGAAGGTGCGGCTTGAGCTGGGTCTGTGATTGGATGATTGGCTGCCAGTGATGAGGTGCAGAAGCTTCATTGCATAATGAAACCAGTTCATTTACAAATGTATACCTGCATAATCCAATAATATTGTCAGATTTCTTCATGTTACACAACCATTTCTGTTTATAGCAGCAGTTTATAATGAAAGGAAAAAAAATACTTTATATTCGGAAAACCACCAATTTTGTGTTTTGGGGAAATATTTTAGATTCATCATCAATTCTTCATGTATTGGGGCGGGAGTGATAAGGGGTAATTGTTTAGTTTTTTAGAGGTTTACCGGGAAGGGAGATCATTCTGGTTAAAATGGGGGGCGACATGTGCATATTATGTTGTTGCATATCAACTATGTCATGAATTTGCACAATATAAAAATCAATCGTTCCCGGTGCGTGTTGGTCTCCCCCAGGGCTGCACTTTGTCACCGGTTCTGTTCATTATCTTCATGGACAGAATTTCCAGGCGCAACCAGGGGCCGGAGGGTGTCCGGTTTGGGAGCCTCAGGATCTCATCTCTGCTGTTTGTGGACGATGTTGTTCTGTTGGCTTCAACAAATCAGGACCTTCAGCTGCTCTGGGGCGGTTTGCAGCCGAGTGTGAAGCGGCCGGGATGAGGATCAGCTCCTCATGGTTCTCCACCGGAAAAAGGTGGCTTCCCCTCTTCAGGTCGGTGGGGAGTCCGTGCCTCAAGTGAAGGAGTTCAAGTATCTAGGGCTCTTGTTCACGAGTGAGGGACGGATGGAGCGTGAGATCGATAGACGGATGGATCAGTGCAGCGTCGGCAGTGATGCGGATGTTTAATCACAAAAACAATATACTTTGTGTCTGTGTCTCTTTATGTTAGGATGAATATATATGTGATTAATGGATGAACGTTTGTAGACTTTAAAAGGCGTATACAGAGTTTAAAAATGTTAAAACTAAGTATTTTCATCTCCCTACATGTTCCAGCCATATCCTAATATGTAGAATGAGCCCAGACCTGTTCACCACAACTGCTTCTAAAATCCTGCAATGTCACTCAAAAAGTTGTTAATTCGGGTCCGAAGTGCCGTCATGCACGAGTTTAATATAGAAACTGCAGTTATGTGTAAGACCTGAGGTGGCAGTAGTGAACATAAAATGACCAACTTGCATCTAGTCTCTTTAAGTTGTGTAGAAAGTCCCAACATTGGGCAGGAGTTGAAAATTAGCACCACATGCTCTTTATGTATCACATCAAACTTGCGTTGTAACTGTGTTGATTCTCTCATGGCACGTCTTGCTTTAGATTAGAGTATCTTATATGACAAACAGGCTATTATCCACTGTGCTCGTGACACTGAGTGTTTCATCATGAGTGTTTATTTTCATACAGTGCCTGAAAGAGATGTACGTGTGCCATAATCCGGCGTGGAGACATGTTAATACCACAGAGTGTGACTGGATTTAGAAATGTGGCGTTTGAACTGATCACATGTGAAGGTCAATGAGAGCCGCCACGCCAGTAATCAGCAAAGCGATCCACCAAACTGAAGAAATGACGCCGGCTGTAAGGGCTACACACAGACCATTATGTGGAAATGTAGAGCTTTGATTATTGTCTGAAGAAACACCGCAATTTTACTTTAATTATCAGGATTATCAACACATCAGGAACAAATTGCCCGATATTCACAGACAAAATAAGACATCCAAAATCCTTATTGAGAAAACTGTTGTATGTAATATGTCATTCAAACCTGGCTCTATCCATTATTCAGATTCTGTCTCTGTCATTTTTCCACATAAAATGTCCATTTCCATATGATAATGAAATGTGAAATATAAAAGAAAACTTACAATACATGTTTTTCTTATATTGATGTCAGTAATCTACAGCAGGGGTTCCCGACCTTTTTTGTCTTGCGGACCCCTTGGAATATTCAGTGATCGTGTACCCCCTACCTCAAGGGTGTTGCAGTCTATTTAGAAAGCAAACACATTTTACTACAATACATAGCTTTTCTCTATCAAAATAGTGTTCAGTTTCCCCTTTTTTTTTCTCCAATTTGATAGTTCCGTGTACCCCCTGCTAGGTCCTCAAGCACCCCCACGGGTCCCTGAACCCCTGGCTGAGGACCACAGGACAAAGAGACAACTCTCTCGCCTGCAGTTGCTTGCCTTTAACCTTTTAACCTCTTACCGCCCGCCTAAACCAAATGCATTCTGTCCTCTTTGGCTATTATATAGGCCTGTGTAACAGCTCATTTGAAAGCTAAGACCCACAAAACTGATCTTTTTCCTTGCGTTGTTGCTGTGTTGTATCACCTGTTTTTTATGGGGTTTTTTTTGGTGACATTTTTGTTGAGTTTTTGTGACTTTTTTGTTCAATTTTTTGTCATTTTTTTGTTGAGTTTTTGTGACATTTTTGTTGAATTTTTGTCATTTTTTTGTTGAGTTTTTGTCACATTTTGTTGAATTCTTGTTTTTTGTTGAGTTTTTGTCACATTTTGTTGAATTGTCATTTTTTTGTTGAGTTTTTGTGACATTTTTGTTGAATTTTTGTCCTTTTTTTGTTGAGTTTTTGTCACATTTTGTTGAATTCTTGTCATTTTTTTGTTGAGTTTTTGTGACATTTTTGTTGAATTTTTGTCCTTTTTTGGTTGAGTTTTTGTCACATTTTGTTGAATTCTTGTCATTTTTTTTGTTGAGTTTTTGTGACATTTTTGTTGAATTTTTGTCCTTTTTTTGTTGAGTTTTTGTCACATTTTGTTGAATTCTTGTTTTTTGTTGAGTTTTTGTCACATTTTGTTGAATTCTTGTCATTTTTTTGTTAAGTTTTTGTGACATTTTTGTTGAATTCTTGTCATTTGTTGTTGAGTTTTTTGTCACTTTTTGTAGAATTTTTGTCATTTTTTTGTTGAGTTTTTGTGACATTTTTGTTGAATTTTTGTCCTTTTTTTGTTGAGTTTTTGTCACATTTTGTTGAATTCTTGTCATTTTTTGTTGAGTTTTTTTGTCACTTTTTGTTGAATTCTTGTCATTTTTTTGTTGAGTTTTTGTGACATTTTTGTTGAATTTTTGTCCTTTTTTTGTTGAGTTTTTGTCACGTTTTGTTGAATTTTTGTCACATTTTGGTTGAGTTTTTGTCACATTTTTGTCAAATCTTTGTTGAACTTTTGTCACATTTTTGTTGCATTTACATCCTTGTTTTCTTCTCATTTTTTGTGGCTGTTTTGGTGCTTTTTTGATTAGGGTAAAGCCAAACTGAAGAAAATGGGATCTGTTCAGGTGGGAGTTAAGAGGTTAAAGTATAGTAATGTGACTGTGTGACATCAGCTGGGGAAGGGACAGCATTAGGATGTATAATATACATTTTTTGGGCTCAATATTTTCACCGTTTCCACTGCAAGCAGATTGTGTTGCTTTCATTTCAGCTTGTCTAGTATTTTAGCACAAGATTGAGCACTTTTAGAACAAAGGTTTACTGCCACACTCAAGCATGAAAGGATCGAGCATCTTTGAAGTCAATAATATAGTTAGTTGTGATATTTGGATCTGCGTCCCGGAGGCAGGATGAATCAAACAACCATGCGAACAAAACACAAGAGCGAACGATATTTCATACAATGTCCTACACCAGTAACAGCCATGAAAACGCCCCATACTGTCCGCAAACCCCACTGCCATTACTACAAGCACATCCAAGGTGCAACAACAGGCTGCACCATCGTCCTCAGCCTAGTTAAAGATTCTCTCTATCAATCTTTCCTCATGCACTCTCGCTTCACTGTTGCTGCTCTCGCCCTGGGGTCACAGAGCCAGCGCGCTGTATCTAGCTCCACATTAATTGGGCTGAAATGCACGGAGCTGTCTGATGCAACCTGCCATAACACCGCGCCGTCTTTCCGCTCCCTCTCCCTTCGTTACTCCTCGCTCTGTTTTATTTTCGCAAGGCGCACGGAGGAAGCGAAAGACTCTTGGGTGCTCGGGTATAAATTGTCACAGGACGTATGGGACGGGACGGAGGCGGAGGAGGGGGAAGAGGTGTCTGAGCGCAGTCCGACGCCGCAGGTCGAGCCACCGGCCACTTCTGTAACAGTCTGTCACTTGAGTTTACACTTTTTTTCCCCCCCGCCACAATTATAGCATCTATAGCACTACATGAGACCGAGAATACTATATAAGCTGTAAGTGGTGTCATAAAAATTGCAGCAGGGAGCCAGATGACAATTAAGGAGGCTGTGTTTGCACGGGGACTCTTTTAGTTTGGGGAGCGACTATATACTGTACACTGCTTGACCTGGATTTGACTAGCTGTTCAGAAACACTATGTGCCCAAAGAATGAGATCAGCTGAGGACCTGAACATCCTGAATGACCAGGTTCTTCCATTTATGGATTTCTTCTTCCCTGATGAAAAGGGCATATTCCAAGATGACAATGCCAGGATACATCGGACTCACATTGTGAAAGAGTGGTTCAGGGAGCATCAGACATCACTTTCACATTGGCCGTCGCGGAATCCAGATCTTAACCTCTTACCCCCCGCCTTAAACCGGGCACATGTTCTCCAGCTTGGCTTTATCCAAATCTAAAAGCTTCGGGGGGGAAAAAAGCATCAAAATTGCGACGAAAATGAGGATGAAAACGCAAAGTGACGAAGACGAGACAAAAGCAAAGAAAAAAAAAGCTATGAAAAAGCAACAAAAACTTGACAAAACTCAACAAAAAGTGAAAAAAAAAAACCCTGATAAAATCCTGACAAAGAAGAGACAAAAAAAGAGACAAAAACCTGTCAAAAGCGCTTAAAGGTTTTATGCAAAATCGACTTTTTCAAGCTTTACATCATGTTATTATGTCATTCCCTCATTAAAAACATGCCTGAAGTGTTGCCTTGGCACATTCACGTATTTTTGAGTAATCTGTAAAAACTCTGATGGCAGCCATTTTAGGGTTAGGTTTGCCTGAGTCCTCCTAGGAACGCCCCCACCTCCTAGAGACGCCTCCGAGCTTTCGTCACCAGCCGAGTAACCAATCACTGCTCCTCAGCAGAGCCCCCTCCCCACTGATGCCACAGACAGCGTGTGGAGGGGGCGTGTCTGAAAGGGTCAGAGGTTCTTAAAGAGACAGAGGCCTATTTCAAGACATTCCCTACAGCCATTTTGAGAGAGCAATTTTATACAAGGCAGTTATTCTAATTTACTGCATTTACAGACCAACAGAAGGTTTGGTCATCATTTTAGTGTGCTATAGACTGGTGCTATGTGATTGAAAAATGTTATGATCACTTTTGCAAGTCTTGCTAGTCTTGCAAGCTTTAAAATAAGGCATAACACTGTAGCTCTTCAGTCGAGAAGCTTTTAGATTTGGGTAAAGGTGGGCGGTTAGAGGTTAACACCATTGAGAATCTTTGGGATGTGCTGGGGAAGACTTTGCGCAGTGGTCACACTCACCCATCATCAATACTAGATCTTGGTGAGAAATTCATCTTCTGATCTTTTGACATGGCAGAAGCTTGAAGGGACTATAAAGAGTTTAAAAATGTTAAAATTGTGTATTTTCCTCCCCCTACATGTTCCAGCCAAGTCCTAATGTCGGGGGAGGAAAATACACAATTTTAACATTTTTAAACTCCGTATAGTTCCTTTAATATCGTGATACAATATTTTTTGCGATATATTGTGCAGCCCTAATTTATATGGTTAAGGTTTAATGGTCAAGGTTCATTCAGGTAGCAGCAAGTCAAATCTAGTGCATTTTAACACAATTTGAATGCCTAAATACTATATTATTAATGGCATTAACATTGTGCATATTTCACATTTTCATGAATTCAAGATTTGTAAACATTCCATAAAACCTGAAAAATAAGGAAATTTTGAAATTTGTGAAGTAATTTCAGGCAAACCAGCTGTTGAATGTGTTTTGGACCAATTATCATGATTATTTCTTCATGAACATGTGGATTAAAAAATCAGTGTAATGATATTATTCTCCAAGAAATTTGGATTTGATTCCAGTTTGAATCCAATTCCTTTATCGTATGTCCCTCTTTAACCCTGACGCTACAAGTGAAAGGTTTCCATAGAGACGTCCGCAGACAGGAAGCTATCGCCGCCTCAGTTAGAGGAAATCTGAGTGCATTTGTTGTGAGCGTTTGATGAAACTGGTTTGTATGGGTTTTAATTACAGCCAGCCATCTGTCCGCAGCTTCACCTCAGACGATCTCCTCCAGCCGGCGAAAGCACCAATCCTGGCTCTTTTTGTGCCATTTTTAAAACTGAACAGACGAAACCGAGACATGAGTGGGAAGCTGTGTTTGAAATCCAGGCTCTGAACTTCATTTTTTACTTCGGGGAAAGCACCAGTGATACACATTTATTTTAATTGATACGACTTACAAATGGAGGATAGGCTGCAATTAGACAGGACGAGGGCAGTGGGCAGTGGTGGCCAAAGTACTTGATTTCAATACTAGTACAAATACAGCTGTTTTTAATGCAGGCCAGCTGATACTGTAGAATGTGCAAGCCTAGCACCATTAAGACCGATAAAACCGAATGCATGCTGTCCTCTTTGGCTATAGGCCTGTGTAACACATTTGAAAGCTAAGACCCGCAAAACATATCTTTTTCCTCGCGCTGTTGCTGTGTTGTGTCACCTTTTATGTTTTTTCCCCCTTTTTTTTCTCACATTTTTGTCACATTTTTGTTGAGTTTTTGTCAATTATTGGTTGACTTTTTGTCACATCTCTGCTGAATTTTTGTCACATCTTTGTTGAATTTTTGTCACTTTTTGGTTGAATTTTTGTCTCATATTTGTTGAATTTTTGTCACTTTTTGGTTGAGTTTTTGTCAAATTTTTGTCAAATTTTTGTTCAGTCTTTGTCATTTTTTTGTTGCGTTTACATCCTTGTTTTCTTCTCATTTCTTTGTGGCTGTTTTGGTGCTGTTTATAGCTTTTTGATTGGGGTAACGCCAAACTGGAGAAAATGTGATCCGTTCAGGTGGGAGTTAAGAGGTTAATAAGAGAAAATTTCTCCAGTTCAGCTTTACCCAAATGTAAAAGCTTCTCGACTGGGGTCTAGCAGGTCATTTGAATGCCAAGACCTACAAAATGGATCTAAACTGATCTATTTCCTGCCGAAGTCACATTTGTGTTGCTCTTTTGTGGGTTTTTTGTAGGGCTGAACGACATGGACAAAATTTCATACTGTATCTCGATATTAATGCCAGATATCTCGACATTGATATGATATAACTATAACTATTTTCTCCAAATCGTTTTCCCCCTTAGCTGTTTACAAACATGACCATATATGGGCGATTCCAGAGATCTCGTCCGTATCTATAGCTGCAACGTTCCGTGCACAGTTTACTTCCTGCTTTCTGACAGTGTTGCCAAGAGCAACGACGAGGTCATCATTCCGAGCCTCATAGGACTGCAAAACCAAGCGAATTCACACATGGGAGGGCATTCGCTTAGCCTCCATGGCCCCACTGTGTTTTGACGGACTTCACCCCTATAACCTCAATTCATGCACCCCCCTCTGGGCAGGGCAGAGGGATGGTCTCAACTTATATAGTGCTTTTCTACCTTCGTCAGGCCCAAAGCGCTTTAGGCTGGGCAGACACTGTGCGATTTTAGACGCGATTTTGGCACGAATTTTGATCACGTGACTATTTTAAAGCCGTGGAATCTCGCAGCCTCTCCGTGCGTCTCTGTCGTGCAGTGTACAGGGTGCTACGAGCCACGATTAGCTGCTCACGACGAACGTACGAGTGAAAATCGCACAGTCGCAAGGTTTTCAAGCATGTTTGATGTTTTTTGGGAGTCGTGTGGTCCTGGCCCTGTGGCAGCGCTACTGAAGCCGGCGGAAAGCAGCGCTACTGAAGACGGGGAAATACAGCTGCAGGCGCCCGGAGGAGAGGAGACACACGGGGCGGACAGAGCGCAGAGAGGTGAGCGAGGGAGAGCGGGCTGAACACGCTGGTAACGTCCTCCTGAACACATCACTGCAGAAACAAAAGTCTGCAAAAGTTTGGCAGCTATTGGCTAATTTAAACTTGGCTACGTGGCATGTGTTGCTGAAGTTAGCCTTGCCAAAGTTATTTCATTGATGAAGACACGCTGTTCGAGAGGATGATATGACAGACCGAGCGGGTATCCATGGTAAGATTCAAGATTTTTTATTTGTCAAACCATGTGAATGGTGGGAGGGAGGGCAGGGAGTTTAGCTTCCCGATGGCCCTGTGTACAAAACTGTTCCTCAGTCGACTGGAACTGACCCGTAGATTCAGCAGTCTCCTCCCTGAAGGCATAACCTTGAAGAGACTGTGTGCTGGGTGCAAAGGTACGTCTCCTTAATAGAGGGATGAGGGGATCTTCTCCGCTGCTCTCACGATGTGCTAGAGGCTCCTTCGGCAGAGATGGAGCTGGTCAGGATGCTCTCTATCATCCCTCTGTAGAAGTTGCACATAACGGAGGCTGGGACTCTGGTAGTGTGCATGGTCCAGGAGAGCTTCTCTGTGATGTGCACACCCAGGAACTTAGTTCTGGTCACCCTCTCCACTGCAGCACCGTTGATTGTTAGAGGGGCATGCTGGACCTGCGCTCTTTGACCCGTCTCTGTTGCTGATGAGACCCACCACTGTTGTGTCGTCTGCAAACTTGTTGAAGAGGTTTGAGTCGTACTTTGGAGTGCAGGGTCATAGGTCAGCAGAGTGAACAGGAGGGGGCTCAGCACACAGCCTTGGGGAGCCCCCGTGTTCAGTGTGATGGTTCTGGAGGACCTGCCACCAACACGTACAGCCTGTAGTCTCTCCGTGGCGTGTCACTCGTACAGTGTGAGCAGGTCAGTCGTGTGTGTATTCGCTCCGTACAGAGTGAGCACCTGCAAAGTGAGGTGATACGCTCATCGTGCACGATTCAGACGCACAGTGTGAGTGGATGATTCATTTAGCTTGTTCAAAATCGTGGCTCAAATCGCACATCGTCTGCCCAGCCAGGACTCGATTTATCTGAAGCTTGTTGTTAACCATGTTTCCGAGGAGTACATGTTTGCTGAATTCAGAGCGATCCACCAGACACGATGCTTTACAGCGTGAGGCGCGTAGCTGTTCTTTGAAAGGACTATGAATTTTGTTGCATGATTGGTAAATGGTCTCAACTTATATAGTGCTTTTCTACCTTCGTCAGGCCCAAAGCGCTTTAAGCTGGGAAGACACTGTGCGATTTTAGACGCGATTTTGGCACGAATTTTGATCACGCGACTATTTTAAAGCCGTGGGATCTCGCAGCCTCTCCGTGCGTCTCTGTCGTGCAGTGTACAGGGGGCTACGAGCCACGATTAGCTGCTCACGACGAACGTACGAGTGAAAATCGCACGGTCGCAAGGTTTTCAGGCATGTTTGATATTTTTTGGGAGTCGTGTGGTCCTGGCCCTGTGGCAGCGCTACTGAAGCCGGCGGAAAGCAGCGCTACTGAAGACGGGGAAATACAGCTGCAGGCGCCCGGAGGAGAGGAGACACACGGGGCGGACAGAGGTGAGCGAGGGAGAGCGGGCTGAACACGCTGGTAACGTCCTCCTGAACACATCACTGCAGAAACAAAAGTCTGCAAAAGTTTGGTAGCTATTGGCTAATTTAATCTAGGCTACGTGTCATGTGTTGCTGAAGTTAGCCTTGCCAAAATTATTTCATTGATGAAGACACGCTGTTCGAGAGGATGATGTGACAGACCGAGCGGGTATCCATGGTAAGATTCAAGATTTTTTATTTGTCAAACCATGTGAATGGTGGGAGGGAGGGCGGGGAGTTCAGCTTCCCGATGGCCCTGTGTACAAAACTGTTCCTCAGTCGACTGGAACTGACCCGTAGATTCAGCAGTCTCCTCCCTGAAGGCATAACCTTGAAGAGACTGTGTGCTGGATGCGAAGGTACGTCTCCTTAATAGAGGGGTGAGGGGCTCCGCAGATCTTCTCCGCTGCTCTCACGATGCGCTAGAGGCTCCTTCGACAGGAGGCAGTGCTGGTGCCGTGCCACACAGAGATGAAGCTGGTCAGGATGCTCTCTATAGTCCCTCTGTAGAAGTTGCACATAACGGAGGCCGGGACTCTGGTAGTGTGCATGGTCCAGGAGAGCTTCTCCAGGAACTTAGTGCTGGTCACCCTCTCCACTGCAGCACCGTTGATTGTTAGAGGAGCGTGCTGGACCTGCGCTCTTTGACTCGTCTCTGTTGCTGATGAGACCCACCACTGTTGTGTCGTCTGCAAACTTGTTGAAGAGGTTTGAGTCGTACTTTGGAGCGCAGGGTCATGGGTCAGCGGAGTGAACAGGAGGGGGCTCAGCACACAGCCTTGGGGAGGCCCTGTGTTCAGTGTGATGGTTCTGGAGGACTTGCCACCAACACGTTCAGCCTGTAGTCTCCCCGTGGCGTGTCACTCGTACAGTGTGAGCAGGTCAGTCGTGTGTGTATTGGCTCCGTACAGTGTGAGCACCTGCAAAGTGAGGTGATACGCTCATCGTGCACGATTCAGACGCACAGTGTGAGTGGATGATTCATTTAGCTTGTTCAAAATCGTGGCTCAAATCGCACATTGTCTGCCCAGCCAGGACTCGATTTATCTGAAGCTTGTTGTTATCCATGTTTCCGAGGAGTACATGTTTGCTGCATTCAGAGCGATCGAACAGACACGATGCTTTACAGCGTAAGGCGCGTAGCTGTTCTTTGAAAGGAATGATATGAATTTTGTCACATGGCTTTTCTTACGGGATATATGTGTGTTGATCTGCTTAGAAATGTCATCATTCGACACAGTAGCCCCTGGGTAAGTATATTTAAACAGCATATATCGTCTATTTGAAAGGGGGTTGTGTCGTCAGGAACTGGCATTTGCTTGGGTGGAGATTCATCTCAAGGACATCAGCTTGATTCATGAGGAGTCTCAGCTTGTCCTACATACTTTACTGTAAACCAGTGTACGCAGACAATGGAGGCACAGTGGGTGAAGTGTCTTGCCCAAGGATACAACGACAGTGTACATCTATGGGAGCCGGGATTCGAACACCCAAGCTTCCGATCATGAGAAGACCTGCTCTACTAACTGCGACACTGTTGCTCCTGTGGACAGAATAATCCCAAAGAGACAACAAGAGGTGTTACAGCATGATACTCGTGATCCGTGTAGCTCTAATGCACCTGGAGGTGTTTTGACAGACTTCACCCTATAGCTGCCTCCCTCTGGCCAGGGCAGACTGGCCAATGGGCCGTCTCCTGTGTGCACCATAGGGAACTGTTGGTGTGTGGGCAAAATAATCTCAAAACCTGAACGTCCCACACCCAGGGACCTCACCTGCGTCTTATTTTCCATTGAAAATAAAAATGTTTTGGCATTATCCGCGCCACGACGCTCCGCGGCGCATTCGCTCTGCTTTGCGTAGCTGTGTTTACGCGGCTCCGCTACCGTCACCTCAGAGTGGCTGAAATGTAAACATGGCTCTGCAAACCGGTGAAAAACGGCTAAACTACTAAGACAAGAGGCTGATGGTTGGACGGACTGGCAGATCTGACCAAACCAAAGCACAAGGACAATCGTGCGTCGTGTTTTCAGACTTTTGCGGATTATCATGGAGGAGCAGGACTCTTCACGGTCCTCAGCAGGTGGACAGCGTGTTTCCCTTCTTCATCAGTACAAAGGGCCTGACCGGTAACTTTAAGGTAAGGACATCTTTATGGATGTGTTTACAAAGCGGGTGATGAAGCTGATGTAGCCTGAGTTTGGGGAAACTGCACCGGGCTGGCACGAGTGTTCAACCGGTCAACACGTGTCTTAAACCTGACTGTCTGGACTCTAACTTAGCCAAATAATATCAGAACAATTCCTTTGACAGGCAAATGTTTGCTTCCTTTCTCCTTTCAATCAATTTGCTCTGCATTTATGGGAAATGTGAAGATAAAAGCGCAGAGATGTTTCTTTGCGATGTTCGGAGTGAAGAGACTGAAGCTGAATAAATGATCACGCAAACATGAGCGTCATCTCATAATAAGAGCCTAATTCACTCAGTTTTTCATAAAGCGCCAGGTCTGGCAGGAGAACAGCGGCTCAGGTGCTTGGATAGCCCCCCCTCCCCTGTTCAAATGTGTACCCCCCATCTTCGAAACGCTTCTGACGACAGTGAGCGGAATATCGCAAAACCGCGGGAATGTGTTGATTACCGCCCGCAAGTAAGAAAAAATCCAAACCGGCACAGCCCTACTACTCGTGATCCGTATAGATCTAATGCACCAGGAGGTGTTTTGACGAACTTCACCTAGTCACCCCCTCCCTCTGGCCAGGGCAGTCTGGCCAATGGGCCCTCTCCTGTGTGCACCATAGGGAACTGTTGGTGTGTGGGCAGAATAATCTCAAAACCTGAACGTCCCACACCCAGGGACCTCATCCGCGTCTTATTTTCCATTGAAAAAAAAAAATGTTTTGGCATTATCCGTGCCAAGACGCTCCGAGGCGCATTTGCTCCGCTTTGCGTAGCTGTGTTTACGCGGCTCCGCTACCGTCACCTCAGAGCGCCTGAAATGTAAACATGGCTCGGCAAACCGGTGAAAAACGGCTAAACTACGAAGACAAGAGGCTGATCGTCGATAGCCCCCTCCCTCTGGCCAGGGCAGTCTGGCCAACGGGCCCTCTCCTGTGTGCAAGATAGGGAACTCTTGCTGTATGGGCAGAATAATCTCAAAGACACATTAAGAGGTTTTAAGGCACAATAGTCCACTCGTCCCCTCCTGGAACTGCCACCTTAACGTGGTGGAGGGGTTTGAGCACCCACATGATCCTGGGAGCTCTGTTGTCAGGGGCTTCATGCCCCTGGTAGGGTCTCCCAATAGGTCCTAGGTGACGGGTCAGACAAAGAGCGGTTCAGAAGCCCCTTATGAGAGACCAACGGGCCCGGTAAATCGTGACGCCGTCCTCCTGTGGACCCACCACCTGCAGGAGGAGCCATAGGGGCCTGGTGCAATATGATTTGGGCAACTGCAACAGCTGCCCCCACGACCCGGCAATGGACAAGTGGAAGAAGATGGATGGATGGATAGTCAATTCGTGATCCATATAGATCTAATGCACCTGGAGGTGTTTTGACGGACTTCACCCAATAGCCCCCTCCCCCCCTGGCAGACTGGCCGACGGGCCTTCTCGTGTACAGAGCATAGAATGGCGTTTGACATATTTTCTCAAAACCTGAATTTCTCATGCCCAGGGACCTCACCTGCAGGAGAGCATTTGCTTCGCCTCCGTGACCCAGAGGAACTCTGGACGGACTTAAACCTATTTTCTCTTTTTTTTTTTTTTTTTCTACCACTTAAGGGCAATGAACACAATATTTACAGAAATTAACTTGTGTTACGTCCCCCAATTACTCTCTTAATTTGAAATTATTTATTTCAAAGTATTTCAATGAGTGCCCATAAAGGATTAATGTATAGCCATCAGACATTTTCCTCTGTTAAAGGAACTATACGTGATTTTTTTTTTTCTGATAGTAGAAAAAAATATTTTTTGTCCTCTTCAGTATATTGTAAACTCAAACATTTGTGGGTAAACACTGTGCATGGAATTATAAAGCATTTGTGTCAAGTTCATGAATTTACAGCATTTTAGTGAAAGTGACCCTGGAAAGTGACGCTGCAGGTTGTGAAATGTGCCAGTAAAGTCATTCCAGTGAAGAAGTGGGATGCTACAAATATGTAAGGTAAGGAAAGATGGGAATGAGTTTCAACCATTATAACATTTTAATTTAGTGGTTTTCAAATAATTAATTGAATCATTGCATAATTCATTCACTCCATACTTGATGGTGGTAAGCTACTATAGCCACAGCTGCCCTGGGGTAGACTGACGGACGCAAGGCAGTCAATCTGTGCCATCGGCCCCTCCAACCATTGTCAACCACTCACTCACACACTACATTCACCCAAGCTTCCTGGTGTTTCCCAAACAGTCTCCCATCCAAGTACTGACCAGGCCCTTCCCTGCTTAGCTTCCGAGATCTGACGGGATCAGGCAGAGCAAAGGTGGTATGGCCCCCAATTTTAACTTTCATTGTTTGTAATAAAAAAAATCAGGTATACAGCCTTTAACCTCTTAACTCCCGCCTGAACCGAGAGGATCTTTTTCCTCACGTCATCAGATTTTTTTTCCTTCATTTTTTTGTTGGGTATTCAACTCATTTTTGTAACTTTTTTGTCATTTTTTCGTCAATTTTTCATCACATTTTTGTCACATTTTTATCACATTTTTGTAAAATTTTTTGCCACATTTTGTCACATTTTGTCAAATTTTTGTCAATTTTTTGTCATTTTTTGTCACATAAAAAAAAAAAAAAATTATCAATTTTTTTTTCATTTTTTTGTTACATTTTGGTCATTTTTTCATAAATTTTTTGTCAATTTTTTGTCAATGTTTTCTCACTTTTTTGTCACATTTCAATCATTGTTTTCGTCTCAGTTTTGTTGCTATTTTCACACCTTTTTTCCCAGAAGCTTTTGGATTGGGGTAAAGCTGGAGAAAATGTGCTCGGTTCAGGTGGGAGTTAAGAGGTTATAGGATGGGGGATATAGATGGGGCTAATTTTTATACTCACTACTGCCACCTCAGGTCTTACGTGTAACTGCAGTTTCTATATTAAACTCACGCATGACGGAGTTTAATATGAGTGACAGTGCAGGCTTTTAGCGGCAGTTGTGGTGAAAAGGTCTGGGCTCATTGTACACATTAGGACATTGCTGGAACATCCAGGGTGAGGGAAAAATACATCATTTTATTTTTTTCAATTTGAAATTTAAAATGGGGGGAATGGTTGGTTTAATAATTGAAATGCTCTGGGTACACAAGGTTTTTAAATCACCCTCCTTCCCTGTCACAAAGCTACATTTCCTGCTACAATCGTTCGCACAGACAAAAATAATAAATAACACCAACAATAAAATCAATGCTTGAATTTTAACTTATGTATTGGGTGAAATGCAGTGCGGCTGTAAATCCCTAAACACATACGCTCAGTAATTAGCAGAAAGCTTCAACTAAATCAACAGCAGGACGACAAAAGCAGAAATCATTATGTGTAGAGAGGCGGCTACGGCTAATTTTAGCTTCACAATCTGGTCCCGTTCCTTAAAGAGCTTCGACGTTAGCGCGATGAGCTGAAATGTCTTATCATATTGAGGTTATGGGCCGGATGCTACGGGGATTAAGCAGCAGACTGAAGTATATTATAATGAACTGCAGTCTGTATGTGTACAGTACAGAACAGCCCACATGTAAATCTCAGACCCATTGCCCCGACGGTGACCTAGGACCTCTATCTGAACCCTTAATCTAATCAAGTCCTGGGACGGTTTGGTTTAGTTACCGCTGGCATGAACTTGAGCTTGACGCCTGTCTACCAGGACACCACTGATGGCTCTCGACCTCATGCCACAGATAAGTTGTTCCCGTCGCTCTACTTTTTGTTGATTGAAAGAAAAAAAAATGTTTTAATGGCACATTTCTATAAGTGGCACATTGGAGGCTTAGTGCCATCCCTGTTACATAATAGAGTGTAAGACTAACTAAGCTTGTAGAGGCCAATTTGTGAATGAAAATGAGACAGACACTTCACTCGCCTTGTCCGTGTGATGTAGCTTACGACCATTGAGTACGGAGGGAAAGAATAAAGCAAAAAGTGCTATATAAAACCAACACAATAAAGCTATTAAGGAATAAATGTTTTTCTTCTTTGATATTTCATTGGAAACATGATGCACCTGCCTGTAAAATGACCTCTCAAAATTAAAATGAATAATGTCAATGACCCTTATAGAATTTATGTTTATATTTTGCAGTTTTGTGGAGGTAATAAGTCTCAGCCACAGCATTCACAATCTCTCCAGGTGCGACTAGTAAAAAAAGTGACCCACTTCAGCACTGACAGAAACAATTATTTTGATCCTCGCCTCATTTTTTAGATGGAGTTAATATTTTATTGATTAGGTTCAGGAGCAGGACCACTCCCACCCATTTTTTTACTCGCAACCGACCACCCCTGGGTCAAGACACTCTCCGTCTGAAACTGTCGACCCCACCCACACTCCCTTTCTTCTGCTCAGAGGGGGGGTCCTGATGTGCTGGGTACACGCCTGAGACAGAGCTCCCACCCACAGTCTCACCCAGTGATCAACATCATCATCTCACCTTCTGTCATGGTGCGGGCTTTGCTGGTGAAAGGCCCACAAAGCTGCGTTAGGTAAAGGTAATTAAAAACCTCAAATTTCAAAAATGACGACAATATAAAAATGCTAATTCAATTCAGTTCAGTCGCAACTCTCATTTTCTCCAGTTTTGCTTTACCCCAGTCCAAAAGCTTCTGGAAAAAAGCTGTGAAAATAGCAACAAAACTGAGACAAAAACAATGATGGAAATGTGACAAAAAAGTGAGAAAACATTAACAAAAAAGTGATGAAAAATTTATAAAAAAGTGGCAAAAATGTCACAAAAATGTCACAAGAAATTGACAAAAAAATTACGAAAAAATTACCAAAATGTGACCAAAAAATTACAAAAATGTGATAAAAATTTTACAAAAAAATGAAAAAAATGTAACAAAAAAATTACAAAAAATTGATTTAAAAATTGATGAAAAAATGAAATAAATGTGACAAAAAATGACCCAAAAAATTACAAAAATTTGACAAAATGTGACAAAAAAAACTACAAAAATCTGCCAAAAAATTACAAAAAAAGTTGACAAAAATCTGATAAAAATTGACAAAAAAATTACAAAAATGTGACAAAAAATTACAAAAAAATTACAAAGTTACAATTGAATACCCAACAAAAAAATAATGGAAAAATGTAGAGCAACTTGATTGAGTCACATACATATGCATATGTTCATTGATGGTCCCAGAACTTTTCTAAGATTCTTTAAATATTTATGAACTGAAAAAGTATATAGTTACTACTGTCAAATGACTGCAATAATAGGGTTGTTTTAATCATAACTTAATCTTTTGGGGATTATTTAATGTTTATTCAACCATGATTTATAAGGAGAATAAAGTATTTTACATTTAATATTACAAATTTAAGTCTTCAAGTCTGTATTTGGGTCGCAGCACATCATCCCAGGGTGATCCCGACACCATACCAGTTGATCTAGACCAATGGTTCCCAAAGTTGGAGTATTTTCTTCATTACTGACATTGAATTTGATGTAGTTTTAGATTGAAAACAGTGTATTTTAGTGAAACAAGACAAATTACACTAAATACAGTATCCAAACTGACATCATTAAACCAGATTTTAAATGTTTTGTACCTTACATGCAGAAGGGGGTCCCGAGTTGTGATTTTGGGGGACCCCTGGGGGAACTTCAGCACACATTTCAAAATTATTTTCAAAGGAAAGTTAGGTATAATTATGTTTTTCAGTAAAAAAATAAATAAGAAGAATGCTTGTAATTTCACTTCATCATGAACATTAAATACTGACTAATCTTAGTTTAGTGGGACACTTTGTAATAATAATGCCAAGATCCTCGAGCTAGACGACGCAATGCTAAGTGTATGATACATTTGTTAAGGGAAAATAAGGGATATATCCCCCCCCCACCCCCCAACACAGACGTACTGTAGTGGATTAAGGCTCTTTGTTTAAACAGTACTATGAAGGAGGGAGTGCATTTATATGAATAGTAGGGATTGGTCAGGCTATTCAGTACCTCCCGCCTTCTCGAAGCTTCTCGAAGCTTGTCGAAGCTTCTCGACTGGTGCTTACAGCCTATAGGCAAGAGTAATTTGAAAGCTAAGAACCACAAAACTGATCTGTCGTCACTTTCTCGTCGTATTTTTTGTGCATTTTGGTCATGTTTTTGTCATCTGTTTTTCTGCGCTTCAGTCACCTATTCTGTTGCATTTTTTACGCTTTTTTGTCACGTCTACAGTAGCGTTTTCATCACTTTTTATCGTCTATTTTGTGGCATTTTTGTTGCTCTTTTCATTTACTTTTTTGTTTTCATCCTCATTTACGTCTCGTTTTGTCACCATTTTGTCACTTTTTCCGAGAAGCTTTTCGATTTGGTTAAAGTGACTTACGTTTTTGCAGTGTCGGATTGGCAGTTTGTTGAGGGGTTAATACATGACTGGCTGGCAGCAACAGACAGGTAAAACTAGTTAGGAACGAGCTATAAATATAGTGTGTAATGTAATTCTTCTGCTCCATAAGAAAGGGGAGATCACACTTGTCTTGTGACTCCTGGTGGCTGGAATCCACTCAAAAATGCCTTTAGCAAACTCAAAACGACAAACAAGGAAGGAAGGAGAGCAGGAAGTGTTCTGTACATAGTAACAACCCGCCCCCAACCCTCTCTCCTCTCTCCGACTCGCTCTCTTTCCCTTCCTCCCATCCCTCCCTCCCTCTCGCTCTCCCTCCCCCCTCGCTCAGCGCCGCTTGGACGGACTGTAATATATTTGTGCGGTTGCTAGGAGATCCCGTAAAGCAGTGAGAAGCAGAGAAATTATATAAATAATGTACTCGCATTATCTAATCAGCTGACAACCCCTCTCTCCCTCGCTCCCTCCCATCGTCCCGGAGCAGATTGGGGGTAAAGGCGTGAGGCGCGAGAGGAAGGGGAGAGGTTGATAATTGGGACGCGATTAATTCAATGAGCACAAGTCGCTGTCCTTGAGAGGGGGCTGCATATGGAGGCTGTGTTTGTGCTGCACAGAGAAGAGCTCAGAGACGGTTTACTCTCTTTTTTTTTTAACAAATCCAGCACTTACAGACTTCTAACCAGGGCGGCAAGATATTAAAAAAACCCTGCAATAAGTGATACGGGTGTATAATGTTACAATAAAGATATTACTGTGATATTTTACTTGAATGTTTCAAACACAATCTGATCCATGTAGTTTATTTTTCAGCAATTTTTTGTCAAATCAAGACTTAAAAAACATTGAATCAGGACCAAAACGAGGCTATAATGGAACTAAATCAGGGCAAAACTAGAACCTTTGCACATTTATAATTTTCGAAGCATGTTTTGTTTTATGTGTCGACCTCGGTCAGATAGAAAACGTTTGCGATTGATTATTGCATTACTGATATGATGTTTTTTGTGATATATTGTGCTGCCCTACTTCTAGTGTTATATCCATCCATTTTCTTCCACTTGTCCGTTTCCGGGTCGTGGGGGCAGCTGTTGGAGTTGCCCAAATCCGCATTGCACCAGCCCCTATGGCTCCGCCTGCAGGTGGTGGGTCCACAGAAGGACGGCCACAGGGTTCAAACCGGGCCTGTTGGTCTCTCATAAGGGGCTTCTGAACCGCTTTTTGTATGACCCGTCACCTATAGGACCTGTTTACCAGGGAGTTTGAGATCAGTAAAGTCCTATGTTTTCTTGCAAACGAGATGTTATATCAATTATATCTATCAATAAATACTGGACTGGACTTTTCTGCACTAAAGAGAGGCTATTAGGTTACATTAACCTCTTAACTCCCGCCTGAACCGAGAGGATCTTTTTCCTCACGTCATCAGAATTTTTTTCCATCATTTTTTTGTTGGGTATTCAACTTATTTTTGTAACTTTTTTGTCATTTTTTTGGTCATTTTTTGTCACATTTTTGTAAAAAATGTTATCACATTTTTGTAATTTTTTTGTAATTTTTTGTCAAAGTTTTGTAATTTTTTTGTCAAATTTTTATCACATTTTTGTCGTTTTTTTGTCATTTTTTGTCACGTTTTTGTCATTTTTTCGTCAATTTTTCATCATTTTTTGGTCATTTTTTGGGCATATTTTTGTCATTTTTCGTTAATTTTTTGTGACATTTTTGCCACATTTTCCATCAATTTTTCGTCACTTTTTTGTCAATGTTTTCTCACTTTTTTGTCACATTTCCATCATTGTTTTCGTCTCAGTTTTGTTGCTACTTTCACAGCTTTTTTCCAGAAGCTTTTGGACTGGGGTAAAGCCAAACTGGAGAAAATGTGCTCGGTTCAGGTGGGAGGTAAGGGGTTAAAGGGGCGAGATGCAAGTTGGCCATTTTATACTCACTACTGCCATCTCAGGCCATATGTGTAACTGCACCTTCTATATTCAGCTCATGCATGACGGCACTTCGGGCCCGAAGCAACAACTTTTTGAGTGACAGTGCAGGATTTTTCTGGGGAGTCCTGGCCCCAGGGGGAACCCTTTTGTACATGTTTTTTTTTGTAAGAAACCTGAAGCACCCAAAGAAAACCTACGCAGACACAAACAGAACATGCAAACCCCACAGAAAGGCCCCACCAGGACCAGGAATCGAACAAGGGACCTATTTACTGTGGAAATAGCAACAATGTCATGTCTGTGCCAGTGTTATGGTGCTGCTGAGGTCCCACTGACCATACCTTCAATATGCAAATGTGTGTTGATAGGATTGTTGAACAGACCCATCTCACAAGTGTCCTGCACTGGTTCCAATCTCCATAACCACCGCCACCACACCCTCAATATCCCAAAATACTGTCCTCCCCACAGCTGACCAGAGTGACTCACCCGCTCACGCACGTCTCAAACATGATGGAAACGCAGAGGGGAGAGAGAGAGGAAATGAAAACATGGCATTGAGCGGCTGTTTCCCTGACTCAGATCTCCCTGTTCATCCGCCACACAGACTCAGTGAACTCATAGAAATCTTTACTCAGAGCAAAGGGAGGCAACCATGGCAATGAAGCTCCAGCAACTCATTAGACTAACGTTTTGTTTTTGGGAAGCAAACTTTGGTGCTACGAATTTCCCCTTTTGCAACAACTACTGCTCCGACCACTCCAACTACTGCCAGTAATAAAGTCACCACAGCAACTCCTACCAACACATGCTGTTACAGGACCCTAGCTGTGATAGCAAGTGAATCACACTGTATGACCTGACCAAGTTGCTTCCTGGTTTTAACGAACTGTTCTGATCTGCGGTCGCTGCAGTTGGTCAGACCTAGGTTGAGTAACATTATGTGCCCAAACAATGAGATCAGCCGACGACCTGAACATCATGAACGACCAGGTTATTCCATCAAAATGTCCTCTTTCCTGATGGCACGGGCGTTATCTAAGATGACAATGCCGGATTCATCAAGCTCAAGTCATTTTCATACATGGACTGACCACCACCGGTATTATGCAAAATGGTATTATGCAAAATTGACTTTTTCAAGCTTTACATCATGTTATTATGTCATTCCCTCATTAAAAACATGCCTGAAGTGTTGCCTTGGCACATTCACGTATTTTTAAGTAATCTGTAAAAACTCTGATGGCGGCCATTTTAGGGATAGCTTGGCCTGAGTCCTCCTAGGAACGTCCCCACCTCCTGGAGACGCCTCCGAGCTTTCGTCACCAGCCGAGTAACAGACAGCGTGTGGAGGGGGCGTGTCGGAAAGTGACAGAGGTTCTTAAAGAGACAGAGGCCTATTTCAAGACATTCCCTACAGCCATTTTGAAAGAGCAATTTTATACAAGGCAGTTATTCTAATTTACTGCATTTACAGACCAACAGAAGGTTTTGTCTTCATTGTAGTGTGCTATAGACTGGTGCTATGAGATTGAAAAAAGCACAATACCCCCCCTCTTTAAAACAGCAGTTCCTGGAAACAGATTCCAAACCCCAGAGCACATGGATAATTGCTTTTTTTTTGTAATTTGGCTTATATCTAATCAGGAAAGAGAGATAATAAACAACATCTCTTTTACAAGGGTGTCCTGACCAAGTTTGCTATAATAAACAAGGCCCATGATATCCTCGCCACTCACTATGTTCAGCTAAAAGACTAAATGAAGGCATCGAAGAGAAACATGAATACTTTCTGTGTTCATTATAGTTTTTAGATCCCGCTGAATGCCTGCAGAGAGCTCTGCTAGTTTATAAGTCTCTTCATGGTCGGGCACCAAAATAAATAGCTGATGTGGTACAGCAGTATGAACCATCTCGGGCCTCCTGGTGGTTCCTAGAGTCACAACTAAACACGGTGAGGCTGCGTTTCAGTTTCACGCAGCAAAACTGTGGAACAGCCTCTGGACGAGGACGTGAGACAGGCCTCAATTCTTTACTCCAGGCTGAAAACATGCCTATTTACGGTATATATATTATTTTAACTACTTTCAATATATAGTTTTAATATACCCATATCTGTAATTTGTTGCATTGTGTTTTTATTGTATTTTTGGTGTTGCTATGAGGCCTTGTTGCTGCATAAATAAATTTGCCTTGCAGACAGTGTTAAAGTTGCTCTGAACATTAAACACACAGCAAACAGCTGCAGCTCACATCTGTCTGTACTTCATGAGAAAATTACAGTCTTCTTGGATTCGATGACTTAGTTTACTTGTTACTTTGTACATCTATGGCATTAGCATAAAACAGAACAGCCCTAAATAATAATAATATAATAAATGTTTGTCGCTCCAAAATGCAGTTACTCATAGATAAGTCCAATATGTCGAGGCCGTATCATCTTATTGTAAAGGACATTCACTCCAGCTCTATTTCTCTGCACACGCTGTTGAGATATTGCACAAAAGTTACATAACATGCAATTTAATACACCAGGAAACTCTTTGGTGATTTAGCTTGTCAATAAAGCTTGGTCACCATCTTGAGCCTTCTTTTATTGACTGAAGGTACATTATTGTAGGGCCACAGCCGGGACCAACAGCATCATCTTAGAAATGTCACATATATTGGGAGTCGCATTCATGGAAAGTACAGTATGTGCTTTTTCTGAATAATAGCTCAAGTGTTAAGAATATCCACCGCGAAAATAATCAGGAATGGCCCGCAGGCAGGCGCTGGTAAATGGGCCACTGGCACATGCGCTGCCCATTGTGAGTACTGCTGGGTAAAAATAAATGCTTGAAGAGGATTGAGAGCAGGATAAGGGGAAGGGAGAGAAGAGGAGAGAGCGGAGAATGGATTGTGGCGACGATGATGCAAGACCGAAAAAACATGGCGCCGTTCCAAATGGTTCATGTCACACAGAGTCGAGCCCCGTGACCGAGCACAGCGGGAGCAGGCTTTAGGAGTAGTGAAGAAGAAAGTCAAGGAACTGTAGGTATTTTCAAAAAGAAAGTAAAACGACGGTGTCCTTGGAGTGACGTAACTGCGAGAGAAATGCTGGTTTCACATGATATTTTATAAAATTAACCTCTCAACTCCCACCTGGAGCACATTTTCTTAAGTTTGCCTTTACCCAAATAAAGAATTATTGTAAAAAGCGTCAAATTTGCGACAAAAAAGTGTCAAAATTGCGACAATAACGAGGGTGAAACGAAACAAAAGAGTGACAAAAACATGGTTAAAAAGCAATGAAAATGTGATGAAAAAGTGATTAAAAAAATTATGGAAAAAGTCACAAAAACATGACAAAAAAGCGATGAAAAAGTGACAAAAATGTGATGAACAAGTCACAAAAACATGATGAAAAAGCAATGAAAAAAGTGACAAAAATTATAAAAAAAAAGTGACCAAAAAAAGTGATGAAAAAGTGACAAAAACTAGACTAAAACAGAGATGAAAAAGCAAAAAAAAAAAAAACACAGAACGGCAAAAATGTGACAAAAAAGCAATGAAAAAAACATGTCAACGTGACGACAAGGCGGCAACAGCTCGAAGAAAAAGATCCATTTAGATGAGTTTTGTAGGTCTTAGCTTTCAAATGAGCCGATAGGCTGTAAAGCTTAACAGGAGAAATTGCACTCGGTTAAGGCGGGAGGTAAGAGGTTAACAGAGAGAGATGCTAACGCCAAAATCTCAGGGAAGCGCTGATCGGTGATAAAAGATTTTATCCACAATCCACATTTTCCCACATAAAAAACACATGAACACAAACCAACTGGGGACAACGACGTTTGCTATTACCCACAGAAATGGCGGATCTCCATGGTAACAGTGAATTTTCCCTAAATCTATTAGGCATCAGGACCAGTTTAACCCCTTGACTCCCACCTGAACCGAGCACATTTTCTCCAGTTTGGCTTTACCCCAGTCCAAAAGCTTCTGGAAAAAAGCTGTGAAAATAGCAACAAAACTGAGGCGTAAACAATGATGGAAATGTGAAAAAAAAAGTGAGAAAACATTGACAAAAAAGTGAAGAAAAATTGATGAAAAAGTAGCAAAAATGTCACAAGAAATTGACAAAAAATTGATGAAAAAATGACAAAAAATGTGTGAAAAAAATGACAAAAATCAGACAAAAAATTGATAAAAATTTGACAGAAAAATGACAAAAATGTGACAAAAAAATGACAAAATGTAACAACAAAATGACAAAAATGTGACAAAAAAATGACCAAAATGTAACAAAACATTTTCAAAAAAATGGACAAAAAATGGACAAAAAATGAAAAAAATGTGACAAAAAATGACAAAAAAATGACAAAAATGTGACAAAAAAAGGACAAAAAATGTGACAAAAATTGACCAAAAAATGACAAAAATGTGACAAAAAATGACCAAAAAAATGACAAAAAAGTTACAAAAATGAGTTGAACACCCAAAAATGATGGAAAAAAAAATCCGATGACGTGAGGAAAAAGATCCTCTCGGTTCAGGCGGGAGTTAAGAGGTTAAAGAATAAACTTATAATTGTTTTTTTTCAGGGTAATCCAGTTTTCCCAACCGGATACAACATGTATAATAGGCCAGGATGAATGGGAGTGTGTTTCAGAGTGTGATGTGGGACAACGAAAGCATTTGTTCATTAACACTATCCCAAGCAAATATCAAATTAAATAATAAACATAATGGAAATACCTACATTAGAACGAGAATATGCCATAACAGTGTTAACAGTTCCTAAATGCTTTTTCTGTGTATTTATTTCCTCAATAAAGTAAAATATCTGTCATACAAAATATCTATCATACATGGAAGCAAAAAACCCAGACGCCTACAGACAGTGCATACATCAGTATTTTCCAACTTCCTCTTTTTCACGGTCATCTTTACAAAAAACAAGTAGAATACAGTTTGTTGTGCCTTTTTTACGATTTTCTTTAACAATTTTTATTTTTATTTATTTGAGAGTTGTATCTTTAACCTCTTAACTCCCGCCTGAACCGAGAGGATCTTTTTCCTCACGTCATCAGATTGTTTTTCCATCATTTTTTGTTGGGTATTCAACTCATTTTTGTAACTTTGTCATTTTTTGTCACATTTTTGTCATTTTTTCATCTATTTTTTGACACATTTTTTGCCATTTTTTGTCAATTTTTTGGTCACATTTTTTCTCACATTTTTGTAATTTTTTTGTCACATTTGTGTCATTTTTTTGAATTTTTTTTAATCAATTTTTTGTAATTTTTTGTCATATTTTTGTAATTTTTTGTCAAATTTTTATCACATTTTTGTCACATTTTTGTCACATTTTTGTAATATTTTTTTTGTCACATTTTGTCACATTTGTCATTTTTTTGTCACATTTTTTGTCATTTTTTCATCAATGTTTTCTCACTTTTTTGTCACATTTCCATCATTGTTTTCGTCTCAGTTTTATTGCTATTTTCACTGCTTTTTTCCAGAAGCTTTTGGACTGGGGTAAAGCCAAACTGGAGAAAATGTGCTCGGTTCAGGTGGGAGTTAAGGGGTTAATCAATGGCAAGGTGTGCCTCATCATATTGCATTAGCTCTAAACCCCTGGTCTCTGTCCTGGGCCTATAGGACTAAATTGAGTGTAATATTTTCAATTGAGTCCACATATGTTGGACCCAGACCCACGCAGACAGAGGAGCACATCTGCCCCGTCACAAACCCAGAGTCGGAGCATGCCAGCTGGATCCGCTTCAGCTCCTCGCCCCCTGGGACCGGTTCTCCCACAGGCCAAATATGGAAGAGACGCGTACCTCTGTCTTCCCCTGTGGGACGGCCCGTAAAAAACAGCGCGCGCGGCTAAAGGCTCACAAAAACACTCGAGCTGAGAGAAATATTAGCCTTATGTGGTCAGTGGGGTTGCCAGGTTTGGAGGCAAAAAGATCACGGCAGAGATGCAGAAAAAGATGTTAAGATGTTGGGTTGAGTTGTAAAAATAAGGCAGGGGTTTGTAAATGTACAAACAATATTCAAACAGGAAAACAGCATAACGGACGATAGGGATGAAAACCTTTTGCTTTACAATTTCAGGAATTAAGAAGTTCTTCACTCAGTTAGTTCTACAATTTTGTAAAAAAAAATGGCTTGGGTTTTGTTGCAAATAAAAGGACTTCCTTGAAAAAGAGATCTGTGGGTCTCGATGGACTTTCCTGGTTAAAAAAAGATGAAATAAAATATTTACACCGGGGAACACAGCATCTTCAGCCTGAGGGCAGAGGATTGAACTGCCCACGCTGGGGGTGCGTGGAGCCTGCAAGCATTTTCTGTATATGGAAAAGTCCAATAAATCCCTTTTTTTGTTTGCGTGCCATTGATTTTTACCACAGCCCTTTACAACAGTGGTTCTCAACTGGCATCGGGACCCACTATGATCATGTGATGACGAGCTGCGACCCCAAAAAATATTTTTATCCAACACATAAGACATTTTGGTTCAGTGGTTTTTACACTTTTCACACCAAGTTCCGTCTCAGAAAATACTTGACCTTCCAAATACCACCAGGACAAGATCAAGGTGGAATCAGGACCAAACTGGGACAAATCATGAACATGAATTCAACAAAATTGTAGTATAGTAGTATCTTTGTTCAGTACAATGCAGAAACTGTATTTTCCCACAGATGATTGTTCATTTAAACGTAGGTATTGAATAAACGTTTCAAGTGCATGTGACACATTAGACACAGTTTTTGACAACTGTATTTAAGATTTTGCTAACATTTTTTACCCAGCTTTCTTTAGTTTGACATGTTTTGTGATGTTTATAGTTTCACTTCCTTATGGGACACTGACAGGAAGTGACATAGATAGAGGCAAACAATTTTGTTGCCATGCCGACCAAGCTATGTCAATGGGAAATGAGTCAAACTGCTATGGATATTTACCTCTGTCTATGTCACTTCCTGTCAGAAGCTTAACCTCTTAACTCCTACCTAAACGGATCCCATTTTCTCCAGTTTGGCTTTACCCTAATCAAAAAGCTTCTTGGGAAAAAACACCAAAATAGCCACAAAAAATGAGAAGAAAACAAGGATGTAAACGCAACAAAAATTTGACAAAAATTCAACAAAGATGTGACAAAAACTCAACCAAAGAGTGACAAAAATTCAACAAAAAGTTCAACAAAAATTCTACAAAAATGTGACAAAAACTCAACAAAAATGTGACAAAAATTCAACAAAAATTTGACAAAAAGCTCAACCAAAGAGTGACAAAAATTCAACAAAAAATTCAACAAAAAATTCAACAAAAATTTAACAAAAATTCAACAAAAATGTGATAAAAACTCAACCAAAAAGTAACAAAAATTCAACAAAATGTCACAAAAACTCAACAAAAATGTGATAAAAACTCAACCAAAAAGTGACAAAAATTCAACAAAAATGTCACAAAAAATGTAACAAAAATAAAAAAAAATAAAAAACATACAAAAGGTGACTCAACACAGCAACAATGCGAAGAAAAAGATCAGTTTTGTGGGTCTTAGCTTTCAAATGAGGTGTTACACAGGCCAAAGAGGACAGAATGCATTTGGTTTAGGCGGGTGGTAAGAGGTTAAAGGGACTATACAGAGTTTAAAAATGTATGTAAATATTTTCCTCCCCCTACATGTTCCTCCATGCCCTAATGTGTAGAATGAGCCCAGACCTGTTCACCACAACTGCCTCTAAAATCCTGCACTGTAAATCAAAAAGGTGTTACTTCGGGTCAGTAGTGCCATCATGCATGAGCTTAATACAGAACCTGCAGTTACGCATAAGAGCTGAGGTGGCAGTAGTGAGCATAAAATGACTAACTTGCATCTAGTCTCTTTAAAAATGACAAATACTTAAAACAAATGTTATCCATCCAGGACATCATGACTAAAACAACTAATGTTAAGTCATTTTAACAAGCTCTCGGAGTGTTTTGATTCCTCCTCAGTATAAATATTCAAAGAAATCCATGGGAAAGGCTCGCGGCCCACCAGTTGAGACCCACTGCTTTACAACACTGCGGTGCCATTCTGCGTCATTGGTCCCTCCCACCCAAACAGTGTGGTGCCTCCATGGTACCGACCACATCAAAGTCTGCTCAGCTTCCGAGATCAGACGAGTTGAGACATTCTCAAGGTGCCAGTTTCGTTTCTTGTGGATAAACCCAGAATTTACAGCGACATTAACTGTATCCCAGGTCTAACCATTTGCAATTGGACACTTCCCACAGCGCAAGAAAGCTTATCTGCCAACCGCGAGAGTCTCTATAGAAAGTTCTGACCTTAGAGATGAATCATGAAAGCATCTATTATGTTCATGCCATTCAAAGCCGGCGGTATCTCCTAAAATGGCCAGCTGATACCGTTTATTTTTTTGTTTGAAAGCAATATTTTGAATCTGTCTTTTCTTTGTTTTTCACCCCCCACACAGCTTGGACTCAAAATGCAGTGGTGTAAATTGCAGAGCAAGATAATCTAATAAAGTTACATAAGCCATTATAAATGTGTTTATGCTCCGTGGATGTCAATGTTAAACTAATGACCAGAAGTAAAGTGCTGGAGAGGAGTTAGAGCAGCCGAGCATGGTGCTAGCATGTCTCCATTAGAGTAAAAGGCCTTTGTGCAAGTATATAATGTATTTAAATAAAGTTAGCATAAGAAGTTAGTAAGATGTGGCTAATTACAATAGTTCGCAACGTTGAGTGGCTAAAATGAGACAAAACTAGACCAGCCACTTCAGCAAATGTAGTTTAAAATGGCAGATTAAAGCATAATTAATGAACCATCAAGCTTAGAGCCTCACCAGATGCACCAGGATCTTCTCCCCAGTCGGGTGGATGGCCAGGGCCTCGTCGTACAGACTCTTGGCCTCCTCCATTTGCCCGCGGAGCTCAGCCAGGCGGCCCCTCTGCAGAAGCAGCGAGTGGGAGTTTGGGAACAGGGTACTGGCCTCTGTGATACAGAACTGAGCCTCTTTCAAACGACCATCCGCCATGAACAGCTCGGCTGAAGAGAAAAGATACAAAAGAGAGTTCAATCAATACGGTTTGTACAGTTTTTCTCAAGAGAGAGGGAACTACAGTGTAATAATAATACAGCAAAGGGGAGTGCTTCAGGGACATAGAGAATTTGCCAAAACAGGTGATTTTTAGGCTAGAGCGAGAACACCGACTTACTAAAGTGGCAAAAAGAATAAAGTCAGTCAACTTTCAAGGCCCTTTGCAGGTACTTGGTAATAATCTCAAAGACATCTTTATCACAATCTAATCTTACACTTTGCTGATTAGAAAATACAATATGTGAACTATAAAAGCCCCTGCTCGTGTTCCCCTTCACTTCGCAACTGTTTCGATGAAGAGAAAAAAAGAGGTAAAAGTCTGTGCAGCTTGTGAGGTTGTTGTAAAGCGATGGCGAGTGTTTTTACTTTGAGATTATTGTTTTAAGAGACTGAGAGGTGAGGAAAGCATTTTCAGGGCATGGAGGACCTCAGGAGGAGCTTTTCGGGAAAGAATAAACTGTGGATAAGATTCAAAGATTCCTAAAAGATGCACGAGTGATTCAAAACACAGCTCCATGTATGTTTTTTGATGAAAGAATGGCATTGTAACATGGCATAAAGATCTAAAAAGTCGATTTTGACACTAGCCTTCCCAGCCATATTATTCTCTCTTTATTCCAAACTGTGTTTAATAAAAGAAAAAAGAAAAAGAGAGAGAGAGAGAAAGAAGTGTGTGTGCTGTGTCTCACTGAAACAAATATATGTTTAGACAGAAAACAAGCAGCTGTTGGTTAATCACAACATATTCAAAACTTTACTCAGGATGTATATACTATTTTCGGTGTGTATAACTGTAAGGGCCCGATCTTGTGTTTCTAAGCGCAGACTATGGCGTAAACCTTTTCGGTTTAGGAGGGGAGAAATGTGGGATCTTGCACCTCCGGACCTGGCGCATTAGGTGGGCTGGACAAACACCCATGGCCTATGGCGATGTTATGGAGAACAACCTTTTTCCGCCAACCAGACTCTTTCCGTGGCCGGGAAGGGGAGAGGGGTGGTGGGGGGGTTGAACACGTGCTTTTGTTTGTTTTCGTGTTTCTGCCGAGTGCAGACCCATGCAACAAACTGTACTCCCCTTTCTCTCGGGACGCCGGACGAGGACAGTGTTTAACTCACAGTGGGTTGAATGAAGTTTTTAGTTTGACAGAGTAATAATGCTAAAGGAAGAACATGAGGCAGTGTGTTATAAACAAGGAAAAGAATGTGACATAGCGCAACAGCTGTCCAATGGCTAGATGACCAACACTGTCCATGTGTTTTCACTTTGAAGCTAAAGGCTAACGATAAGCTGGCGCTAACCAAAGGTAATAAAATAATAACTACAACATAGCTGCTGCATACTCAGTTTGACACTTTTTACAACTTTTCTTCCGTTTTAAATCTTACTATATTTTTAGTTGATCAGAAAATGCGGACAGGAAGCAGTAGCTACCCTACACTGGCCAACAGGAGGTTAGCCAAAAACAATCTGTGCACAGAGCCTAATTTTAAAACTATTACTTTCTGCACTGGGGGACGTACATTTACGTGCAGTGCTCGAGTTGCTAAGATGTATTGCAAAAAATGTGCATGAGAGAAATGTAACACCGGCGATTTTGGAGAGAATTTATGACGACACTGATTCAGAGGAAGACAGTGTGAAAGAGGGAGCAGTGCTTGGGACGTCCTGGATCTTCTGACTAAATAAGGCCATATCTCCCCCACAGCAGCCTCCTCTTCTCATCACTGCTGTTGCTGCTTGGGGCCTCACTATAAACATTCACACACACGGACACTCCCACCAGCAGCACATCGACCAGTCAGAGCGCAGATATCAGAAGACACGCCCCTCGAGGCAGCGGTGGGACAGGGCAGAGGCGAGGGGTGCTGTCAGTCACTCATTCTTACAGCTCTTACAAATACTTGCACTTGTTCCAGCATGTGAAAGTTATGTGAATTGTTCTCATACTTATATTCAAAGCTACAATGTATTGTGAAATCACCAACAGGGGTTTACACAGACTAAAACAAAAAGGCAAAGTTCTGTTTTAGTCATGATTTTCCAAATTTAGTTTAGTTTTGGCCTTGTTTTAGTCATGATTTAGTCTAGTTTTGACACCATTTGATGACAATCACTTACAATGTTTGTTTAACCTCTTACCACCCGCCTTAACCAAATGCATTCTGTCCTCTTTTGGCTGTGTAACACCTCATTTGAAAGCTAAGACCCACAAAACTGACCTTTTTCCTCGCGTTATTGCTGTGTTGTGTCACCTTTTGTATGTTTTTTTTCTTCTTTTTTTTCTTTTTTTCTTTTTGTTGCATTTTTGTCACATTTTTGTTGAGTTTTTGTTGCATTTTTGTTGAATTTTTGTCACATTTTTGTTGAATTTTTGTCACATCTTTGTTGATATTTTGTCACATTTTTGGTGCCTTTTTCCCTAAGAATCTTTTTGATTAGGGTAAAGCCAAACTGGAGAAAATGGGATCCGTTCAGGTGGAAGTTAAGAGTTTAAATCTAAAGCAGGGATCTCTGGTGTGGCTTTTGAGCTTTAATGAAAAATAAATAAATAAATAGTGATTAGCTGGAAGTATCTCCCAGATTCCAGATTCAAAGATGTAAAGGGCGATTATTATGTAAAAATCACTTTTTTAAAGCTTTTTATCATGTTACTGTGTCATTCCCTCCTGAAAAACGTACCTCCAGTGTTACTCAGATTGATTCATGTTTGAGTAATCTCCTGCCAGCAGCCATTTTCCTGCTGCTTTGCTAGAGGGGACGAGGCTCCGCCCCTCCCATGTTCTCTCCCTCAGTTCAGCCCACAGCACCCGCCCCTGCAGATTAGCTTTTAATTTACCTATTTGAAATACTTTTGTAAGAAACCCCTGGCTTATGTTGTCTTCACTCATTTATATAAGCATACATTTGAAAAACGTACTGAAGGGGGAGCGCTCATGGGTGTACCAGACAGACAGAGGCGAAATCGCAGCGTCAGGAACAGTGTTGCTATGAGGGAAAATTAAGTTTTTTTTTATATTTGCTGCATTTTCCAAACAATTTTGTGTAGCATAGTTTTTAAGTATGCTATAGAATGGTACCATGTGCCTGAAATAAACATAATACCCCACTTTTAAAGGGGGGTATTATGCAAAATCGACTTTTTCAAGCTTTACATCATATTATTATGTCATTCCCTCATTAAAAACATGCCTGAAGTGTTGCCTTGGCACATTCACATATTTTTGAGTAATCTGTCAAAACTCTGATGGCAGCCATTTTAGGGATAGGTTTGCCTGAGTCCTCCTAGGAACGCCCCCACCTCCTGGAGACGCCTCCGAGCTTTCGTCACCAGCCGAGTAACCCACCACTGCTCCTCAGCAGAACCCCCTCCCCACTGATGCACAGACAGCGTGTGGAGGGGGCGTGTCGGAAAGAGTCAGAGGTTCTTAAAGAGACAGAGGCCTATTTCAAGACATTCGCTACAGCCATTTTGAGAGAGCAATTTTATACAAGGCAGTTTTTTCTAATTTACTGCATTTACAGACCAACAGAAGGTTTCGTCATCATTGTAGTGTGCTATAGACTGGTGCTATGTGATTGAAAAAAGCATAATATTCCCTCTTTAATATAAATGTTGCTTTAACATTATTTATTCATCATCATCATATCAATAAAAAAGATGCAAGCTTGGCAAATTGGGAATAATATTGTTATTTCAATATTCAAGAGCGACTGAATATTGCGATCTTTCTCTCAAATTGTGCAGCTCTACCAAAAGCTATAAATAAAACTCTTTCTCTTTCTAAATATTCACCAAACGTCTGCTGTGTGTACTGTGCCTCAATGAGACTTTGTACAAATAAATCCGTCTGCTCAGAGCGCCTGAACCCAAGAGTGTGTTTTGGGCTGTCGTTCTTTGTTTACCTGCAGCGAGCCACAGATGGGAAGCTCTGCCTCGGAGACACTGAAGGGACGATTCCCAGCCCCACGGTTCATTTCTACAATCTACAATTTGGGGAAGAAGGGATCGCAGACTGTTCCCGGGTCATTTTAAGGAGCGATGTGATTTAGCAGGTCTGTATGAGCATTTACAGTGCTGAGCTGCGTTCTCACATACCGCCCGTGTAAATGTCCCTGTGTGTGTGTTTTTCCCAATGATCAGGACGTGAGATAGGGGCAGGAAGTGACCGTCCCGATCTGGAATGCTGGGAATAAGAGGCAAAGGGGCATGGCAGTTTTGGACAACACACCCTCAGCAGTGAGCATGCGCGTGTTTGGTCACTACAGGGGAAGAGGATTAGGAGGTTATGGAGAAAATGAAGCCTTTAACTAAGACTATTGCTCAGGAGACTTGATACATTACCCCAGCAGTCCTGAAAAACAGTCTCCGGAACATACAACTATATATTTTTTTAGCCTTCATCAACCTTGTCATGCTTTTCTCATTTTTTGGTTGTGCTTTTGTCGTTTTTTTATTGTGTTATTGTGGCTTATCCAGCACTTTTTTGTTGCTTTTTTGGTCCCTTGTTGTTGCGTTTTCAATCCTCATTTTCGTGGCCATGATGCTTTTTTCAAGAAGCCTTTAGATTTGGGTGATGCCAAACAGGGGAAAATGTGCTTGGTTCAGGGGGAGGTTAAGATATTAAATCAGATCAGAATTACGGTACTTTTACTAAGTAACTTATTTACCTTAATAAATCCTTTTCGTGGTTCCTCTGAGGGTAATACAAGTGTTGATGGAATGAGTGGGGGGTCTTTCATCTCCCCCTGGTATCTGGCCAGAAAACCACAACTGCAACTTTCCCTGCTCTGACCCGGAGGCCCCAATACACACTAATGGAATCACGAAGAAGAAGCTAATAGGCTAACAAAGCTAACAGTGGGCTAGCGCCACTTAAGCAGTATTTACCCCAAAAAATCATCTCCATTGTATAATTGGGTTGTGGCACAATGTACAATATCCTTCTCACCCTTTGCTTTTTCTGTCAGCGTAGTATTTACTGTCACGTACAATTAATGAGTAAAGAAAAACTCAACATGCTGCGACACCTGCAGTGGCGCTTCTGGCCTCTAGGGGCATGAGTTACTTAGTTCAGCTTTATAATTATTATTATTTAACTCAATTGTTATTCAACTGTAGTGCTGTTTGTCCTGTTTGCTCAGTACTATACACTGAGCCTTGCTGGTTTACTCCTGTTGAGCCCAGCTCATTTTCTTAAGAAAAATTTTAGTAGATAATTTGTGTGTTCTCGGTTTTAAAACCTTAGTTATTCCTCTGCCATTAATAAAAAAAAAGTATTAAAGTGTCAGGGAGCTGAAACGGCAGCTCTTTCTCTTTCTGTTCCTCTGGGCTGTAGTCACCGCTCTGCTACAGAGAGAAACAGGGAGACCACGCAGCCGCTCGACTGAGGGGATTTTCGGTCAGGTGCAAAGTTCAGATCTAAGGACCGGGTCCAGACGGGATAGCACGTGGGTCCGGATTCAGACAAAGGTCCGCCATTCTGTGTTCTCTGCTTTACATCAACTAAAGCAAAAGTAATATCTGACCCGCTTTGCAAGTGCTCTCTTGTGCCGACAAGACTCCACACTGTAGCGGACTCCAAAGAATGCATACAAGACCTCAGTCATATTGCGATGTACTGGGGCTTCTTGCAATATTGATTTTCCGTTACCTAAAACAATATTCTGGTGTGATATAGAATTGTGCAGCCCTTGGCATGAATAGCTTCTCTTTACCCATGCCTTTGCTTCTCTGGTTAATTGTTAAAACCAAATTGTACAAAATCCATCTGTAATTTAGTAAACAGTAAAAGTAAAAGCATTGTTCCCACCTTACTTACTACATTCCGGGTAGTTTTTAAACCACTTTCAGAAAGCTATATCTAAAAATATGTGTATACAGTATTGATATTTTGGTCTCTGCACTGTGTGTATTCCCGTCCGCCTGCCCCACTTCAGAGCGCAGCTGAAGGAGCGGTGTTTGTTCAAAGTCTCTTTCCCGCTAATGCTCCTCTCGTCTGTGCAGCGGCTGAGCTGAAGCCTGGAAGTAATACTGGTCTGGTATGCATCGCTGCGGCGCTGGCCTCAATAAAGCAGCAGCCTGCACATGCACAGGTAAAGTGTGCTCTCCTATTCAAAGGCACACGCACATCTCACAACCGCTCAAAATGGCTCCGCCGCTAAATTGTTAAAAATGTGCCATGTTCGCTATTATTGTGGCTGGCAGCTCCGGCCGTGATCTAAAAGGAGATAGAGAGAATCGCAAAAAAGACACATTTTTGCATCTTTCATTTGGTGCACTAACCTATCGGACATTGGTAGAGTCGTATTTTTGTAAATGACCTGCTTTAACCTCTTAACTCCCACCTGAACATGTTTTCTCCGGTTCTCCAAATTCTCCAAGTCTTCAAAACAGAGGCAAAAAACACGAAGAAAATGACAAAAAAGCGCTAAAAAGTGACAAAAAAGCGACAAAAAAACAGCAAAAAATGACAAAAATCCAGCAAAAAAAATGACAAAAATCCAGCAAAAAAATGACAAAAATCCAGCAGAAAAATGACAAAAATCCAGCAGAAAAATGACAAAAATCCAGCAGAAAAAAGACAAAAATCCAGCAAAAAAAAGAGACAAAAATCCAGCAGAAAAGTAATAAAAAAGTGACAAAAACACATAAGGGAAATTAAAAGTGACGACAATGGCAAAGTGGAGAGAATGCATTTGGTTTTGGCGGGTGGTAAGAGGTTAATACCTAGATTGAACAGAAAGGGGTGAAGAAGTTACTAAGAATAGAAGAAAAACGTCCTCAACTTTAGCAAACCTTTATAAACCTCTACTTCTAAACCTCTTGTAGCCACGGCTGCCGGACAAAACAATAAAAACGGCATGAGACATCATTTTCACACATGGATCGGCTGCCACAAAGTCCATATGTTAACCCTATAGAGAATCTTTGAGATGTTCCGGAGAAGGCTTTGCAAAGTGGTCACATTCACCCATCATCAAGTCAAGATCTTTGTGAAAAAATCAACACTGGGTCTTTTGACATTGCAGAAGCTTATAGAAACAATGCCATATTGAATTTTTTTCTGTGGCGACTTTCCTTTTGGACAGGCAGTGTATATTAAAGGGACTATACGGAGTTTAAAAATGTTACAATTCTGTATTTTCCTCCCCCTACATGTTCCAGCAATGTCCTAATGTGTACAATGAGCCCAGACCTGTTCAACCACAACTGCCTCTAAAGTCCTGCAGTAAAAATAGTCAAGAAATGCCACTATTTTCCAAGTAACATAGATTTAATGGCAGTTTGAATGCATGTTATGCTTTTTAATGACTTTTAATAAGGTCTTAATGTTTGGCACAACTCATTAAAGCAGTATTAAGGAACTCATAAGCGCAACTGCAGGTGTCATAGCGACTTTTTTTTACTAATTAATTGTCCTGGAGAGTAAATACTTCGCTGACAGAAAAGACAAAGGGAGAGAGGGATATTGTCCATCCAACTACACAATGGAGATATTTTTTTTCACTCAAACTTGGCTGTAAATACTGTTTAAGTGGCGCTAGCCCGCAGTTAGCTTTGCCCGTTAGCATGTTAGCTTCTTCTTCGTGATTCTATTAGAGTGGGGCCTCCGGGCCAGAGACACCAGGGAGAGATGAAAGACCTCCAATCATCCCATCAACACTTGTATTACCCCCAAAGGGACCCACGGAAAGGATATATTAAGGTAAACCTGATTTGGTTCCTTGCACTTCGCTTGCATGGACTATTCGAAAGTGCTTCAATAAACGAATCTACCTTGTGAAATGCACGATGAAACCGACCTTTATTATTTGAGTAATTCCTTTTCAGGGCACTTCTGCATGTATGGTATTTCCCAGTTTGTCTTCAGCCTCTAAGGTCTCGGTAAATGGCCATGTACCATAGATATCCGTGATGCTACTGTTGTTTAAACACGGGATCCACATAGATTTTCTTTGGGATTACAGGCCCACGGATTTGGCTCTCAAAATCGGAGGGGGTTTGTGTGCTAAATTTGCAGACAGTCCCCGGAGGTTGGCAGACATATTGTGCGTTCAGGAATGGGACAGGAGAATGGACAGAGCGCATTAAAACATAATGCCTCCTGCTCCACTCCGCTCCCCCGAGAGTCTAAAACTGAGCGCGTAAGCAGGTCAGCAGCAGCAGCATCCGAAACAAGGCTCTTAAATGGTTCGGGAGGCGCAGGACGTGGCACAAATTAAAGGATTATTATTTGATAGTGAGTAGGATGTGCCTATTTAGTGACAGCATTAACAGCATGGGTAGAGGTATGATTTTTTGCATAATAAGTATAAAAAGCATAATTATGGGCTTTCTATTGCCACTCTTTCAACAAAATAATAATTTGATTTAATACATTGTAGATATGAATAACATTGTGAATTATTGGTTTCCATCCATCCATTTTCTTCCACTTTTCCGTTGCCGGGTCGTGGGGGCAGCCATTGGAGCTGTCCAAATCACATTGCACCAGCCCCCTATGGCTCCTCCTGCGGCTGGTGGGTCCACAGAAGGACGGCCTCATGGTTCTAACCGGGCCTGTTGGTCTCTCATAAGGGGCTTCTGAACCGTTCTTTGTCTGACCCGTCACCAAAGACCTGTTTGCCATGGGAGACCCTACCAGGGGCACGATTATTGGTTTCCATTAGGGATGGGAATCTTAGGCCACTGTCCGATCCGATTCGCATCTCGATACACCTGCCACGATCCGATTCATTTAAGACACACTTGGTCATACCAGAGCTGCGATGCGATTCGAATCATCACCAAGACCACGATGCATCTCGATCCACACATCTGTAACCACCACCAGCCCGATACGATTCGATTTAGGCCAATTATCACGATGCATCTCCATGTTACGTGGTCCACGCTTAGCTTGATGCAATGATTCAACAATACCAGCTCAAATAAATTAAGATTTGACACATATTCACAATTATTGAGGCCATTAATTGATATTAGACAACTTTAAAGTTAACTACATTTTTTTTTTAATGTAGACTGCATATTTAAACTTTTTTGGGTTTTGTATCCTATATATTCTATGGGTTTATCCACCTTAAGATTGTTTGTTCTTTAGTTTTTTCAACAATTTTGGGGGGACAATTGTTATTAATCTATGATCAGTATTGTTAAATTAAAAAGGTGATTGTGTGCATTATTTCCACATTAATAGCGCACACAGAAAAGCTCACCGGAATTTACCGGTAAGACACACACGCTCCTCGTAGGAGGAGCATCATGTGCACGCACGCAGTGGCCCAAGGGGCTTTACATCCGTAACGTATCTAGATTAACCGTTATGAGCGCTTAAAATCCGATGCATCTTATGTTTATGCTCTGAACTGCATCGATCTGTGGCTTCTCTGCCGATGCACTCGCATCTCTCGCGCGCAAATCGGTGCATCGATTCAAATCGTTTTTTTGTCCCATCCCTAGTTTCCATAGATGCCAAAACATGAGATATGACCTATATTTATCAGCTAAAAAGATGGGTTTATAGTAGATCATCATATTGCATAATTGCATCTGTGTGTCTGGAAAGGCTCTTAATGAATAAATTATTATTGGTGGTAATCAAAAAACAGTTGACTAATTCTAGACCTGTCACTGTCATTTGGTGAGTTTGGTGGCTCTACAAGAACATACTGCCGTTGTGCCCTTAACCCACTTTGACTCCAGCGCATGTGCGTAAACTGCAGCATGAATGTGAGGTTGAATGGGTGAGTGGTTGTTTGATCGAAAGTGTTTTGAGAGTGGCCACAAACTGTATTTATATCTTACAAGATTGCATCCGTGCATCTACTGTGACTATAAAGCATGTTGATCCTGAACTAGCAGCGAGTTGTTTCTGTTGCTTTACTGTGACAGTATTGGTGCTGCGTGTGCTCTAGTCTAGTCTAGTGCAGGGTTTCTTAAGGCCACCGCGCACCGAGACAAGTGTTTGTTAAATTCAGAGTCAGTTTTGTTCAGGTATTTGTCCTTCTGCAAATCAACCAATTAAACTTAAGTACAAAGCCAGGCGCTATGTTCTACTAAAAATTAGCACATGACATTTCATACCATGCTGCATCTGATTTATCATTAGAAACTGTTTATATCAGGGGTCGGCAAGTTTGCTCGGTGGAGGGCCGGTTTTCTTCATCGTCAAAAGACCAAGGGCCGGACCCTCCAATTCATCATCATCACTTTCTACATATGTCAGTGTTGTACATCATATACACCGGGAACATGTTCATCTTAAATTAGATAAATTACTTAAAATCGCTTGAATAAATGCCAATCTAGCAAATAGAAATCCCACTGGAAATCAGACAAATTCACTTTTACTGTAAAAATTGTTTATTTATCACTTGAAATTACACACAATAATCTGAATTAAGAAAAAAATTGAACAAAACGTGCTCGTTCCATTGGCAAGAATAGGTTTTATCTGCTCTAAGGCCAAACCAAATCTACTCAAATGTTTGATTTAATCTCTTAATTCAAGTAGATTTAAGTCATTTCATCCTATTCTTTTAGGATAGTGGCCTGAAAAGGGTGCTCTGTTGAGACATTTTAAGGAATTGACAGTATTTTTCACATTTCTGGAGTACTTTAACAGGCATTTGATCTCCGATTTGGGTCATAATATAAAGTAAAGAATTTATTTCATCAGTGGTTCCCAAGTCGGGACCCAACGTTACCCTCGGATGGCAGGCCCAAATAACTCAAATAAAGCGTAAATTTGTCATATATTGTACAAAATATTGTGTTTTCCCACACGTTTTTAATGAACAAGCAGTAGCAGCCTTTAAGCACAAGCAGCCTTTAAAACCGAAATTCCATACACTTTCAGATAGAAAATATTGAAAAAAGTTCCCCATAGACTCGCGACCCACTGAAAAGGGTTCTGTGACCCACTTTTGGGCCCGTCCCACCATTTGAGAATCACAGTTTTACATTACATACTGTAGAACCAAGTGGGATATTCTGGGCATTTTTAAAATACTGAATTCTTGCATGTTTAGAGTACTGTAAAAGGAATTTGATCTCTTATTTGCATAATAATGTTTCTCAAAATGTTCTTGAGGGCCAGAGGTTCTGTGCTGGAGGGCCGAATTTGGCCAGCGTGCCTGACGTTGCCTACCCCTGGTTTATATTATTAGCGCTGCAAATCTTATAAATGAGTTTGAGCTGTGGCCTTTTGCCGTGTTTGAGAGACAAAAATCTGCATCTGGTTTGTAAACGCTCACATGTAAACGCTTAGTGAATCCGGTCCTTGGTGTGAAAAGTCTGAGAACTTCTGTCTGCTGTGTGCTCTAAAAGCCAGTGTCTCTTACCAGCCTGGAGCCAGATGCGCTCGAGGGTGGTCCAGATGTAGGTGGGTCCCTGGCGTCGTGTGGAGCTCATGTCGGAGGTTTCAGAGAGAGCCGCGTCCAGACGGGACACCGCCACCGAGGGGGGGCTCTGGGATCCTGCGAGAGGCAAATTCAACATGAACTGAGGGTTCACTAAGAACATTGGTAAAGACTACCAAAAACGTGGTCCCTATATGGGACTGGGACATGTTGGATTGTGTTCATGACCTGTGGATCCGTCCTGATAGTCGGGGAGCGTGAGGAGGTGGCTGGAGGGTTTCCTGGGAGCATAAACAGGACTGGCCTCGGGACGCTCTGGGCCTGGGATACTGCTGCTCTCATCGGTCTCACTGTGAAATACAACAACATTTGGTTTCTATCTAAATTGCATCTAATAAAGGAATAATAGTAAAAATTTAAAATACTTAAAGCAGGGGTGTACAAACTTTTTTCACAGAGTGCAGCATGTTGAAATGTACAGTATACTGTGTGGAGGTCTGTGGATCAACAGGGTTTAACCACACTCTTGTTTAGGCTTGGAGCCTTAAAGGGGCTATATGCAAGTTGGCCATTTTATACTCACTACTGCCACCTCAGGTCATACGTGTAACTGCACCTGCTATATTAAGCTCGTGCATGACGGCAATTCAGACCCGAAGTAACAACCTTTTGAGTGACAGTGCAGGATTTTAGAGGCAGTTGTGGTGAACAGGTCTGGGCTCATTCTACACCTTAGGACATTGCTGGAACATGTAAGGGGAGGAAAATATGTATTAAAAAATGTTAAACCCCGTATAGTCCCTTTAATGCAGGTCTGTCTCACAATAAAATGTTAGTTATTGATGCTTTAACCTCTTAACTCCCGCCTGAATCGAGAGGATCTTTTTCCTCACGTCATCAGATTTTTTTTCCTACATTTTTTTGTTCGGTAGTCAACTCATTTTTGTCACATTTTTGTCATTTTTTCGTCATTTTTTTTATCACATTTTTGTCATTTTTTTATCACATTTTTGTATTTTTTTTGTACGATTTTTGTATTTTTTTGTAACATTTTGTCACATTTTTTGTCACATTTTTGTCATTTTTAGTCAATTTCTTGTGACATTTTTGCCACTTTTTCGTAACCTGGCTAACACCAGGCTGCTGTGTGCGCTCGAATTATTTCGAACTGCACAACAGCCTGGGGACCATGGCCGAAATCTCCGGTGGATTTGGGAACCAATCACAGAGCGAGGAGGGACGGCAAGACGATGACGCGCTATTCGATATACGGAAGCTTGTAGTTTATTTACGGATAATAAAAAAAAAGTTTATTTACGGATCCAACGTGACAGCAGCAGACACGATGGTATTTTTTGATCAAGCTTTAGACCTTGTTCTAAATAATTTAGCTCAAAAGTTTACAGCGGGTACGTCATACGTCATCTCATACGATGATACGATTGGCCATGGCTACGTGCAGACGCATGAGCCTTTTTTTTTTTTTTTTCGTATCGCCCAATAAACGAGTATGGACGATCGTAAACCACACCCCTCCTACGAGAAAATGAATTGGTGGTCCCCAGACTAAATATCACTTGTGATTTTAGTCTGGTGTTAGCCAGGCTAACTTTTTCATCAATTTTTCGTCACTTTTTTGTCAATGTTTTCTCACTTCTTTGTCACATTTCCATCATTGTTTTCAACTCAGTTTTGTTGCTATTTTCACAGCTTTTTTCCAGAAGCTTTTGGACTGGGGTAAAGCCAAACTGGAGAAAATGTGCTCGGTTCAGGTGGGAGTTAAGGGGTTAATGAAGTGGAATTAATAAACTTGCATGGCATCTCCGGTGATGTGTGCCAAACCAATGGGGCCACAAAAAATTGGTCTAAGGGCTGCATTTGGCCCCTGGGCCGCACTTTGGGCACCCCTGTCTTAAGGCACAGTGAGTAACATTTTGGAATATAATGTTGCCAGTAAAACAAAACATGCTCCTAATGAAACACAGAAAAGGCTATTTTTGCAGAACTTAATGAAAGAATATATTTGGTTGCGGACGGAATCTATTTAAGTCTCATATTTGACCTTTAGTCAACATCTCCATAGCGACGAGCTGGAGACGTCCTGCTCCCAGTAAAGTTAGTCATTGTATTCTTTTTTTATTGGGAGAAACGTCACACGGTGCAGCTTTAAAGTTAGGCTTGTTAAGGAACAGTCGGTCTAGTAACATGAAACATTTTCGTTTATAATTACCAAACGTGGAAAGGTTAGCGCCTGGAACTGTGTCATCAAAACCAGTAACTATTCTGGGAAATGGGGTACATTCCATAATAATAAACAAATGGGATATCCTAAACTGTAAAACACTGGAGTGATTGTTGATATAAAACCATATGGACACTAACAGAGTGGTTCTTCAGCTCCTTTCTGTACTTTTTAATGTCGTTTTTAGCCACTGTTTGTTTATGGATAACATAAACCGCCTTTGCGATGCCCAATCCTGTCAGACCTTGGAAGCTAAGCAGGGAAGGGCCTGGTCGGTACTTGGATGGGAGACTGTTTGGGAACACCAGGAAGCCTAGCGAATGTAGTGTGTGAGTGAGTGGTTGGTGGTGGTCGGAGGGGCCGATGGCGCAGACTGGTTGCCTCGCTTCCGTCAGTCTACCCCAGGGCAGCCTTGGCTACAATAGTAGCTTACCACCACTGGGTATGGAGTGAATGAATAATGCAATGCAAAGCGTCTTTGAGTGTCCAGAAAAGCGCAATATAAAACCGATGCATTATTATATTATTATATTATTATATAATGGGTAATGTTTGCTCGCGCTCCCTAAAATGGCAGATCCCCGCGGTGACGCTCAATTAATAATATTTGAACCAGGGCAACATACCAGGATCAGAGTGTGGGTGGATAACTAAACCCCTTACGGCCCATAGTCGCAGCGGAAAGTCTTGCACCTGAGCCATAAACTACACTGCAAAAAGTGGGTTCTAAGCAAGTAAAAAAATTCTTACTTTAAGAAATAAGTTCCTATTTTTTCCCTAAAAAGTAATAATGTCTTGCCGAGCAAAGTTTTCTTGAGAAAAAAAATCTTATTTTAGGAAATAACATCTAGCCATTTCTTGTTCAGATAAATTTACTAAAAACATGCAAGAAAGAAAGAAAGACATTTTTTTTAAATCTTCTTCAGCTTTAGACAGAAGAATATTTTTTCTTTTTTTTAAGAAAAAATAAGATCACAACAACTCTTAATTTAAGAACTGATTCTCACAGATAATACATTCCATTCTTTAAAGTGGGCGGCACGGTGGCACAGCGGTTAGAGCCTCAGCTTCACAACTCAAAGGTCCTGGGTTCGATTCCCACCAGGATGGGGTCTTTCTGTGTGGAGTCTGCATGTTCTCCCCGTGTCTGCGTACGTTTCCCCTACCACTAAAAACATGTACAATAGGTGAATCCTCCAGCCAGGTGATTCTGACTATCAGCCTGGCTCCACATCATGGAGATGGGGCGCGGGCAATATTTTCCTTTAATATTAGTATTTATTAGGGACATTTTGCTCAAAAAAGTGTGTAACTTAGAACATTTTACTTAAATCAAGCAACATTTAAGTAAAATACCCCACAATCTTTCACTAAATAAGAATGTTTTCCTTAAATTATTCCATTTTCTGAGGACATTTTGCTTAATTCTAGCTATTTATTTGCTTAAATTTAGTGTTTCTTTCTCGTTTTATGATAAGAAAAATATTCTAGAAATAAGAATTCTTAGCAAGAAAAAAATGCTCACCCCATTGGCAGAATTTTTTCCTTAAAACAAGACAAAATCTCTTATTTTAAGATCTTTTCCCTTGTTTTTAGTACTTTTTGCAGTGTAGACAGCACATTTCTTTGTTGTAAACATGATAGACAACATCTTAGCAAAGCGTCAACTTGATTGAAGGGAAGGGGCATAAAACCGAGGAGCACTAGACTGAAAGTGGCTCATAAATACTCCCTGAGCCCGAGCCAAAGCGGACACATTTGAATTACCGACGCTGTATTTTTAAATTACCGCAGTTTTAGACATGGATTGAATGCGGCGGAACGTCACATAAACTTGAGTGTGGCCGTGTTGATATATTAGACGGAGTGACAGTGTTTGCTGCAGTGACTTTATTGAGTCTAAATGTACAGGAGCCGGGTTCATGAGCGGAGATAAACTATAGAAAGCTACATACGCCGCGTGTTATGACGGTATATGTGGCTGGGTTATCCAAACGGCAATCATGAACGCAAATGCACCAGCCACGATGAAAGGTAAGGTAAAAAGGTGCTTATTGTCACAGCTAGAATAGGATTAGTCTCATTCTTGAATAGCAGTTGTTTTAGGTGATGCAAGGATTCCAAAGGGAGGAAAAAGTCCCTGATGTCAAAGTACATCGGGGTAGGCAAGATTTCTTGAAGGAGGGCTGATTTTTTTTTTATCGTCAAAAGACCAAGGGCCGAACCCCCCCAATTGTTGCCTGAAGTAAAGCACCAACAAATGCCAGTGTTGTACATCACACATGACTTATTGGGTGTTCTGTTAAGACATTTTAAGTTTTAGTTGACAGTATTCAGCGCATTCTTGAGTACTTTAACAAGCATTTGATCTCTGATTAATTTAAAGGGACTACACAGAGTTTAAAAATGTCAAAATGATGTATTTTCCTCCCCCTACATGTTCCAGCAATGTCCCAATGTGTAGAATGAGCCCAGACCTGTTCACCACAACTGTCTCTAAAATCCTGCATTGTCACTCAAAAAGGTGTTAATTCGGGTCCGAAGTGCCGTCATGCACGAGTTTAATATAGAAGGTGCAGTTACACGTATGACCTGAGGTGGCAGTAGTGAGTTTAAAATGGCTAACTTGCATTTAGCCCCTTTAAAGTTATTTCTTAAAGGAACAGGCCACTGTTTTCACATACTGAGATATGTTCTTGCCTGAGCTTAGACAAGTTGATGCGTACCTGTCTGGTCTTTGTGCGTGCCCTCAGTCAAGCAAAAAGACCAAAGATGTTGTTAGCATTTGGCCTCTCCCAATGTATTCCTATAGCTCCAAACAGGGGTGAAGTTGGAAGCTACCAGGCTTTTCCACGGGCACAAAGACCAGACAGGTACGCATCAACTCGTCTAAGCTCAGGCAAGAACATATCTCAGTTTGTGAAAATGACTGCCTGTTCCTTTAAAAATCATCTTAGGGCCATAGGTTTTATGCTGGTGGGCCGGATATGGCCCCCGGGCCTGACGTTGCCAACCCCTGAAGTACATACAGTATCTGAAAAAATGGTCACACGCTGTAATATCTCGTTAGCGCCTTTAGCTTTGATTACAGCACACATTCACTGTGGCATTTTTTCAATAAGCTTCTGCAATGTCAAAACATCCAGTGTCATTTTTCACTAAGATCTGGTATTGACGATGGAAGAGTGTGACCACGGCACAAAGCCTACTCCAGCACATCCCAAAGCTCCTCAATGGGGTAAAGATCTGGACTCTGTGGTGACCTGATGATGTCACATGATTCCTGAACCACTCTTTTACAATGTGAAGCAGATGAATCCTGGCATTGTCATCTTGGAATATAACCGTGCCACAAGGGAAGAAAATATCGATTGATGGAATAACCTGGTCATTCATGTGTTCAGGTCTACAGCTGAACTTATTATTTGGGCACATTGTGTTGCTCAATCTAGACATGACCTTGGGGGGCAGTGTAATTACCACAGGATTAGCCATCCATTAGATCAACACAATTTTGCATGACAACAAAGGCGACCTTTATTAAAGCTGTTTGTGCTCCGTCAGCGAACATCAGCAGTATGGGCAGGGCTGCAAAATGCATTGTCGCCTGTTATCCGTATATGCTTCAGTATTTTCATCTGTGCTGTAAATATCTTTTAACCTCCTAACTCCCGCCTGAACAGAGAGGATATTTTTCCTCACGTCATCAGATTTTTCCCCCATCATTTTTGTAACTTTTTTGTCGTTTTTTGGTCATTTCTTTGGTCATTTTTTGTAATTTTTTTGGGTCAATTTTTTGTAATTGTTTTGTAACATTTTGTCACATTTTTGTCATTTTTTCGACAATTTTTTATCAAATTTTTGTCATTTTTTTGTCACATTTAGTCATATTTTTGTAACCTTTTAGTCAAATTTTTATCATATATTTTTTCACATTTTTTGTCACATTTTTTGTCATTTTTTTTGTCATTTTTTTTGTCACATTTTTGTCATTTTTTCGTCAATTTTATGTCAATTTTATGTCAATTTCTTGTCAATGTTTTCTCTCTTTCTCTTTGTCACATTTCCATCATTGTTTTCGTCTGAGTTTTGTTGCTATTTTCACAGCTTTTTTCCAGAAGCTTTTGGACTGGGGTAAAGCCAAACTGGAGAAAATGTGCACGGTTCAGGCGGGAGTTAAGGGGTTAATATTGTGTGTAAGTAAGAAGTGTCCGAACAGGCGCCTTGTTTCTTCCGAATAAGAATGATGGAGACAGAGACCTGGAGCGGCAGGTGTCGTAGCGGTTCTGCCAGTGCTGCAGCATGTCCTGACAGGTCTGAAGAGCCACAGCGGGACCGAGCACTGCCTCCTCCAGCTTCACCTTCGTGAACAGCAAACTGCAACACAACCAGCAAATGTGATTGTGAGTGTATTGTAACCCAATCATTGCAAGTTATAATATATTTAACATCTTTGCTAAAAGGTTTTTCCCTATAATCACTGAAGTGCCCTGTACAACAAAAACCTTAGCACAACCTCAGGGGGAAATAATACAAATCTACCACCTTTTAAGGGATATTTCAGGATTTTTGACATAGGGCCTCATTTCCTAGTTATCCAGATTGTTGCTGATTTCTGGAGATATTCTTTTTTGTAATTCTAGAGTTTCGTGGCGCTAGGCTTGTGCTAGGCTAGTACATTTCTATGGTATCAGCTACACCGCGATAAAAACAGTCTGACCTGCTCCAGAGTGCACCTGAGGAAAATCACTTATAACGCCAGACTAACCATATAAATGTCTGTGTCGATAGAATAATTTTTGGAATACAACTGACCTTGCCTCACTTGAATGATCGCATTTTGAGGGACTATTTTCTAGCAGATCAATCCGCCACTGCGTAGCTTATACAACCACGAAGCTGATGCTGCTCAAATATAAGTTATTTTAAATGTTAACCTCTTAACTCCTGCCTGAACCGAGAGCATTTTCCCCAGTTCAGCTTTGCCCAGATCCTGTAGGTCAGTGCAACACCTCATTTGAAAGCTAAGACCCACAAAACTAAATTAATCTTTTTCCTCACATCATCAGATTTTTTTTCATCACTTTTTTTGTTGGGCAGTCATCTCATTTGTGTCAAATTTTCTAGACTTTTTTGTCACTTTTTCGTCAAATTTTTTGTTTTGTGTTTTTGTCCATTTTTTGTCCACTTTTTTGTCACTTTTTCGTCAAATTATTTGCTTTTTTTTTGTCAAATTCTTCTAACTTTCTTGTCCATTTTTTGTCACTTTTTCGTTAATTTTTTCGTCACATTTTTCTCAATTTTTTGTCAATTTTTTGTCCATTTTTGTCATTTTTTTGTCCATTTTTTGTCACTTTTTCGTCAATTTTTTCTCACTTTTTTCACATTTTCATCCTTGTTTTTGTCTCAGTTTTGTTGCTATTTTCACACCTTTTTTCCAGAAGCTTTTGGATTGGGGTAAAGCTGGAGAAAATGTGCTCGGTTCAGGTGGGAGTTAAGGGGTTAAAATTACTCTATCGACACAGACATTTATATGGTTAGTCTGGTGTTATAAGTGATTTGCCTCAGGTGCTCTGTTGAGCGGGTCAGACTGTTTTTAATGCAGGCTAGCTGATACCAAAGACATGCACTAGCCTTGCACTAGCCTCGCGCCACGAAACTCTTCAAATAAAAGAACTGCTTGAATTACAAAAAAAAACATCTCCAGAAATCGGCAACACTCTGGATAACTAGGAAATGAGGCCCTATGTCAAAGATCCTGAAACATCCCTTTAAGCTTTAGTTTCTATACAATGAGCCCTTTGTGAATCGAGAATTAGCATCATGGTTCATAGCATTAATCCCATGTCAATAATAGACTGTAATCTTAAAGCGTGAGCACGGGCTGTTGTTGTTGATGGCGGTTACATAAACGCTCGTAACGTAAGTGCTTCAGCGCCATCAAACTGCAGCTTGTGCACAAACCGAGACGCGCACGGATCGATGAGGAAACGAGGCGAAAGGGGAACACGCTGTGGGAAACAAAAATAAATATTAACCTGACTTTGACTTGAGGTTGTCCGGGCTTCATTTGTTTATGTGACGTCACCATCATGTGTAGGATTTATCTCTCTTATTTCACGCCAAATGAACCAGGCAAAAGCCGGAGGAAGCCAGGAAGCAGGCAGGACTGAAGCGGGATTTAAATAGGACTAAAGTTGGTCTAAAGTAGAATAAAGCAGGACTAAAGTGGGACTAAAGTAGGATAACGCAGGACTAAAGTGGGACTAAAGCAAGACTAAAGTGGGACTAAAGCAAGACTAAAGCAAGATTAAAGTGGGACTAAAGCAAGACTAAAGCAGGACTAAAACAAGACTAAAGCAACACTAAAGCAAGACTAAAGCAGGACTAAAGCAAGACTAAAGCGGGACTAAAGCAAGATTAAAGTGGGACTAAAGCAACACTAAAGCAGGACTAAAGTAATTGAAGTTGGACTATAGTAAGTTAGTTATTGAATTGATTGTCAGTGACTCTTTCACCCGGTTATTGTACAAATAAGGATCATGTGCTTCTCTCTGCAAGATAAACCAGATGGACAGATAGTCTTATGATCAGAAGGTCGGGGATTCTAATCCTGCCTCCTGAAGGTGCGCACTGTCGTTGTGTCTTTGGGCAAGACACTCCTTGCCTCCAGTGCCTGCGTACATTGGTGTATGAGAGCGTGAATGGGTGAGTGGATCCTTGCTGTAAAGCGCTTTGAGTATAGCTGTATATGTTGAGACCATTTACCATATCGGGAAAAAAATGAGGTGCTACTGGTGTAGAGGCTAATCTTAAATGCATTAGTTTCTTCTTTGTTGTTAATTTAACCTCTTGTATGAATGACTGACACTGAGGCTGGTTTTACACGTGTGACATTATCCGTCACAGCACGGTAAAATGACCGTGTTCACTGACTGTGTTTCTGTCAGCCATCTTTTATTTTTGAAGTAAAGTAAAAAAAAATAGCTTCTTCTTCATGGGCAAAGACAATACACTGCGCCTTCTCAGGCAAAATAACATGCATTTGTGCTTTCTTGTAAATAGTCCAATTCTTACATGTACATAGTTTTTAAATCAAAATATTACATATGAAACGTATCATTGCTTTTTAACCAAAATATACCAAATGTGAAATACGAAACTAATGTATGAACATGAATTATTCATAAACATGTAGGCCGCATGAAATGGTGCTTACAACAGGTAATAAAAAACTGAAAGTACGGAAAAATAAAACGAATAAAAATAATATTATAAAAATAACATTTTTGTCTTATTTTTGGCCCAAGTTTTTTTCATTTTTTATTACTAATATTTTCCCTATATTACTATATATACTATATTACTATACTATAATGATGACGAAACCTTCTGTTGGTCTGTAACTGCAGTAAAGTAGAATAACTGCCTTGTATAAAATTGCTCTCTCAAAATGGCTGTAGTGAATGTCTTGAAATAGGCCTCTGTCTCTTTAAGAACCTCTGACCCTTTCCGACACGCCCCCTCCACACGCTGTCTGTGGCATCAGTGGGGAGGGGGTTCTGCTGAGGAGCAGTGGTTGGTTACTCGGCTGGTGACGAAAGCTCGGAGGCGTCTCCGGGAGGCGGGGGCGTTCCTAGGAGGACTCAGGCAAAGCTATCCCTAAAATGGCTGCCATCAGAGTTTATACAGATTACTCAAAAATACGTGAATGTGCCAAGGCAACACTTCAGGCATGTTTTTAATGAGGGAATGACAGAATAACATGATGTAAAGCTTGAAAAAGTTGATTTTGCATAATACCCCCCCTTTAAAATTTCCCCCCACTTTCCCCACATTTATTGACAATGGATGTGATTTTCTGGTTCTAGACGACACATATTTCAGTATAGGTATCGGCATCGAAAAACCAAGCATCGTTAAAGCACTGGTATCAAAAAAGATGCAACGGTCCCCAGATAGGTAGATTTTCTTTTTGCAATGCGGTCATCAATCGACAAGCCTTGAGTGTTTATGTGCGAAAGCGGGAAAGAGGGAAAGGAGAGAGGAGCACAGGGCCACGGAGTGCAGCGGCCCAGCCCCTGTTAGTCTGAAGACAACTGGTTAAGTGATGTGGGAGTCTCGGATGTGAACATGTGTGCGTCGTAATTGCCAGAAGGGGCTTTGAGATGATGCGCTCTGTCATGGGCATCAGTCATCCGTGGAAAAAGAGGAGAGAGAAGAGAAGGGAGAGGAGATGGGGCGGCGGCGGCGGCGGCGGGGAGGGGGAGGCAGAGGAGAGAGAGATACATATGAGGCTGTCCACTGGCGCACTGCTGTTGATGGCTCCTCCAATTATTCTGCACTTGCTGTCAGGAAGGCTGAAGCCGGAGTGTTTGAGGGGGAGGACGGGGGGGGAGGGGAGAGAAGCAGCGGGGAAGGAAGGATGTACTAATAATATATGTCAATTTTACCAGCTTCAAATGACAGTCAAGATGGAGAAGGGCTTTGCCAATGTGTTTCTACTTCATGAAAATATATCAAATAGCATCACAACGTCACAAAGCACGAATGTCTGACAGGGTGCTATTGTCCAGCGACTGCCACTCGCTTTAGCCTTCATGTCAGCGCTACCTCAAAGAGAGAGCATCAAATTAGCAGACCTCGAAAAACATAATGAAAGGACAATACAAACAATAAAATATGTGCTAAGTCAAACTGCAATGCAACATGTTTTCAAACAGTTCATTTCTAAAGACTGACGGCAGACACCCTGGTCGGAGAATTGGGTCCTTTCTATAAAACCCTCTGCACTTGTAGAAAAGGCAAAGGGAATGGAGAGAGTGGAGGAGGAGACGGAGGATCGATACGCGCTGAGAGGAGTGAGAGGAGCCGGCGTCGGGGGAAAACTCGGGGTGAGGAGCGGCTCATTACGGACTGTTTGAGAGAGGGCGCGGAAAAGCAGAATAAAAACAGGCCCAAGGACAGGCCAGAAACTGAACTATAGGGCTTAAACAGGCCCTCATCAATCTGAAGAGGTTCACATTTAACAGTAGGGATGGACAATATGGAGCTAGAGAATGTAGTTCAGTGCAGCCGAGTCTTAAAAGCTGGGAAATGTCTCCATCGGGCCCGTGAGGCATCAGTGCTGTGTCAATGCATTGTGGCAAGCTGTTTATTTTTCAGATACATTATTTTTAGACATCATTTGCTCAAATATTTTTACAACACGGGGGCGCTACCGCAGTTGTATACTTTCGGGTTGGCCCATGAGCGATGGTAGACCATAGTAAGACCAATCAAGACAAAGTGCTGCAGCTTTACACGCTGAACCAGGTTGGAAACTGGATACAAATATAGATTTTCTTTTAAATTTGAATTTGTTTTATTTGATCAGGGACAATGCACAAAAGACATTAGCCTGGACAGGTTGATGCTACGCTTATAAAAGGTCTTCAGACAAAGAACAATAATACATGGAAACATTACTTCACTCACGCCATAAAAACACTTTCCACTTCAGGAAACTATGACTTATTTACTCAGTTTACACCGTTCATATCACAGTATCCAGTGTGTACACTACAGGTTCCAAAAGCAAAAGCAAATACAGACTAAACCAGGACAAAAAAATAAATAAATAAATAAAAATGCTACTGTATACAGTATGTAGTGATAGTAGACTTCACAAGGAAGGAAAGAGGTCTGCCAATTAAAGGAACAGGCCACGGTTTTTCCATGCTAAGATATGTTCTTGCCTGAGCTTAGACGAGTTGATGTGTACCTGTCTAGTCTTTGTGCCCGTGTAAGAGCCTGGTAGCTTCTAACTTCACCCTGTTTGGAGCTATAGGAATACATTGGGAGAAGCCAAATGCTAACTACATCTTTGCTCGTTTTGCATGACTGAGCGCACGCACAAAGACCAGACAGGTACGCATCAACTCATCTAAGTTCAGGCAAGAACATATCTCAGTATGTAAAAATGGTGGCCTGTTCCTTTAATGTTTAGTGTAAAAAGCTTTAACGTGTGCTTTCTGTCCTGCTGTTGCGCTGATTCTTCAGTTTGTTCAGAGTATATTAGTGTAGAGCAGTTCAAAAGAGTTGATTCAACCTTGAACATATACAATAGCTGTAATCTTCCTTAGTCCAGCCAGACCTGTATCAACATTATGCTGTACATGTCTTTAAAGGGACTATACAGAGTTTAAAAATGTTAATATTATGTATTTTCCTCCCCCTACATGTTCCAGCCATGTCCTAATGTGTAGAGTGAGCCCAGACCTGTTCACCACAACTGCCTCTAAAATCCTGTCACTCAAAAAGTTTTACTTCGGGTCCGAATTGCCGTCATGCCCGAGCTTAACCTCTTAACTCCCGTCTGAACCGAGACCCTTTTTCTCCAGTTCAGCTTTACCCAAATCCTGTAGGCCAGTGTAACACCTCATTTGAAAGCTAAGATCTACAAAGCTCATCTAAATGGATCTTTTTCCTCCCGTCATCAGATCTATTTCCATCTTTTTTTTGGGGGGGGGGGGATTCAACTCCTTTTGTAACTTTTTTGTCATTTTTTAAATCCATTTTTTGTCATTTTATTGTTATTTTTTGTCACTTTTTTGTCAATTTTTTTGTAATTTTTTTGGTAAATTTTGTGTCTTTTTTTGTCATTTTTTCGTCACTTTTTTGGTTAGTTTTGTCATTTTTTCGTCACATTTTTGTCAAAGTTTTCTCACTTTTTGGTCACATATTCATAATTGTTTTAATCTCAGTTCTGTCGCTATTTTCACACCTTTTTCCCAGAAGCTTTTGGATTGGGGTAAAGCCAAACTGGAGAAAATGTGCTTGGTTCAGGTGGGGTTTAAGGGGTTAATATAGAAGATGCAGTTACATGTATGACCTGAGGTGGCAGCAGTGAGCATATAATGGCCAACTTGCATCTAGCCCCTTTAAGCAAAAAACCCCAAATACGATGAAGTCAAATCCAAATGGAAAAGTCTTCAACAAGCTCCAAACGTAATATTTAATCTTGGTTAATGGCCAGTAACATAAACCTTAGCAACAAATTCCATTAAAAGATAACGACCGGTTCCTGTATATTAAACATGACCAAATAAACACGATCGGTCCATATCCCTCGGTGTACGTTGCAGCGGCCTCTCGATGCTACAATGCAAATGCATAATTGAAAAAACAGCACGCCTGTTCGTCTTCCCACCTCCAGCGCCGGTGTTTTCCTCACCACAGCGGCGGAGAAAAAAAATCAGAGAGATTTCATCAAGATTACACCACTCCAAACTACAAACACATTACAAAACCTGTCATTTTCAGCCGCGCGGGAGCCAGCCAGTCAGAGCCAATGCAGGATGTGCACACAGGGCTGTTAGATATAAAAAAACAAAAAAAAAACAGGCAAAGAACAGGCAGTAACGTAGGTAGAATATCACAATGAGAACTAAAACTGAAATGGATGGATTGCTGGTGATCATTTCATTGTGTTATTGCAGTTATAACACAGCAGCACTGTGCAGCTCTCGTCTAGGGCTGAGTACCATTACATTTCCTTTGATACCGATACCTCAACAATACTTTTTCCGATACCTACTCTGCAAAAAGTAATTAACTAGACTAGTATAAACATCTCAATTTGAGCATAATAATCCGATTTTTTGTTGTTTTGACTGGTTAAGAAGTTGTTGGGCATTTGTCCTAGATTATTTCACTTGTTCTGAGATGTTTCTGACTCATTTCAATACATTTCGTCCTTATTTCAGGTAATTTTCTTTGCCAATGGGGTAAGAAAATTGTTCTTATCTCATTAGCAATATTACTTTCTTATTTCAAGCGAGATTTACATTAGAACTGGTCTGAAATGTCCTCAAACAAGCAAAGTAAACTTGGTCCGATCAGGAAAAGTGTCTAAATGAGTGAAAACCACTCAAAACAAGATACATTTCCTCAATTCCAGTCATTTAAGCCAATGCTTGATATTTACTTTTGGCAGTGTAAAACATGTGTTGTCTAATACTGGAAAATAGAACAACAATGTGTGGAAGATCTGCAATTTTACAATATCGGGTTCACCAACGTCAAGAAATGTGTGAAACATGGGGAATAATTTAGGGCAAAATGGGGAGAAATTGTGGCAAAAATAAGAAAAAAAAAAATCAAAAACTATGAAAAAATAATTGAAATAAATTTGGAAAAAAAAAAAAAAACTACATAAAATTTACACATATTAACCCTAAATGGTGAAAACACTAGTAAAAAAAATCAAAACATGGGAAAAAATGGTGTACAAATAATTTCATTTCATAATGTCATTTAATTGAGCAGAAACACCCAAGTCACTTAACCTTTAAAGGGGCTAGATGCAAGTTGGCAATTTTATACTCACTACTGCCACATCAGGTCATACATGTAACTGCACCTTCCATATTAATTATTGTTAAAGGAATATTTCAGGATTTTTTGACATAGGGCCTCATTCTCTAGTTATCCAGAGTGTTGCTGATTCATGCGGTTCTTATATTTGAAGAGGTATGTGGCGCTAGGCTAGCGCATTTCTATGGTATCAGCTAGCCTGAATTAAAAACAGACTGACACACTCCACAGAGCACCTGAGGCAAATCACTTATAACACCAGACTAACCATATAAATGTCTGTCCCTTTAATCCCCGCCTGAATCGAGCCAGTTTGGCACTACGCAAATCTAAAAGATGTGGCAAAAAAGCAACGAAAACATGCCAGAAAAGCAGCAAAAACAGAATAAAAGAGTGACAATAGAGCGACTAAGGAGCAACAAAAAAAAGCTTAAAAAATGTGACAAAAAAGTTAGGATCACTTTTGTAGGTCGTATCTTTCGAATGAGGGAGCTTTTAGATTTGGGTAAAGCCAAACTGGAGAAAATGTGCTCGGTTCTGGTGGGGGTTAAAGGGGGGGTATTATGCAAAATCGACTTTTTCAAGCTTTACATCATGTTATTATGTCACTCCCTCATTAAAAACATGCCTGAAGTGTTGCCTTGGCACATTCACGTATTTTTGAGTAATCAGTAAAAACTCTGATGATGCCTGAGTCCTCCTAGGAACGCCCCCACCTCCTGGAGACGCCTCCGAGCTTTCATCACCAGCCAAGTAACCAACCACTCTTCCTCAGCAGAACCCCCTCCCCACTGATGCCACAGACAGCGTGTGGAGGGGGCGGGTCGGAAAGAGTCAGAGGTTCTTAAAGAGACAGAGGCCTATTTCAAGACATTCGCTACAGCCATTTTGAGAGAGCAATTTTATACAAGGCAGTTATTCTAATTTACTGCATTTACAGACCAACAGAAGGTTTCGTCATCATTGTAGTGTGCTATAGACTGGTGCTATGTGATTGAAAAAAGCATAATACCCCCTCTTTAAGAGATTAATGCTGTTCCTGGACCAACCACATCAAAACTTGGGTCTAAAGATACACAATTTTTTGATGCCAGTAGTACCTAAACTTTTTTTCCGAGGCCATAGTGGTGTAGTTTAACGGTACACCCAGCCCGACTCTTGTCCAAGCGTCACACGTGTTCACACAGCAGTGCACGCTCGGTGGCGGCCAGAGCCGAGCTGAGAGAGTGAGCGCGCCAGTGTAAACTCCATGTAAAAATAGCTAATAACGTTCCCTACATCTCCAGCATTACTCATTCCGCACTCCCACACGCGGACGCCATTGCACGCACTTGCACTGTACAGAGATTAGCAACACAAGCCTGCACAGACACTAAGAGAGCTTTGTGACTGAAGATTGTAAGCCGTGCACGCCGCTACACACGCTCCCTAAAGCTGCAGCATCCCGTTAGATGAATGCTGAATCAAAGGCCGGGATTAATCATTCTCTTTAGTACAAACTGCAAGACCACAATCAGCACCGCACTCACACACACACACTCACTCACACACACACACACACACACACAACCCTCCCCCATCAAACTAACCAGCGATCTGATCTGTTCGCATCCAGTGGAAAGCGTGAAATTGGGACTAAACTACGACTAAACCAGGTCAGGGCTAAAGTGGAGCAACACGGGAAAAATCTAGTGCTACATCTTTGTCTGTACCTCAACTAAAGATGGACAATACAGAGAGGACTAGTTTAATAGAAACCAGGGATGAACTAGAAAAGACTAAACACGGCAAGGTCTAACTCTGGACTAGGATTAAATTGTGACCAAACCAGGCCAACATTGTCAATAAGAATCTGTTGTGCCTGATGAAATAAAGGATACAGAAATATGCTAATAGACAAAATTGAGGCTATATAGTCAACACTGTAGCGAAATAATGACTATGTATGAGTAGCAGCAATTTTTCATTACTGTCATATAAATCCCAAAGACTATCTTTAAAAAAAAACACAAACAGAGGGATGAAGGGAGATTTTAACACTAAGAAATCCAATTCAATAAAAAAAAATGTATACAGTATCAACCAAAACTGCAGCTGAATGTGTGGACCATATATTTTGTATTTTCAATGAATTCATTTGACGACATTTCAATCAATCTAGTTTTATTTGTATGGCGCCTCACGACTGCCAAAAGGTGCACGAGGCGCTTTTCAGAGTAAAAACAAGAGTCCCAAACCTCAATAAAACCAAAATCAACACACACATGTACACAAAATCATTTATTTTTCTTAATTCATTAACCTTATTCATTATTTTCTTAATTCATAAACCTCCTAACCCCCACCACTCCAGATACTAACGTTCCCTCCATCTCCAGCATTACTCATTCCGCACTCCCACTTGAACCAAGCACACTTTCTCAGTTCACCAAAAAATGCAACAAAAGAGCGACAAAAATAATAAAATGTGCCAGGAAAGCAACAAAAACACAATTAAAAACCGACAAAAACATGACTAAAAAGTGACAAAAACGTGACGAAAATACGCTAAAAAGCATCCAGAAGCAAGGAAACAGAGCAATGAAGAAAGCTATGAAAACTACAAATGACAGACAAAAAGAGAGAGGAAAACCTGGCAAAAACGCTTGAAAAATGTGACATGAATGGGTCGACAACTAGGGCTGAAAGATACATTGGTGTTGTATCAATATCGAGATATGAACATTCATGAAATTAATATCGAACAAGCAATGATATATCGTTTTCATATTGACATCAAGATATGAACATTGAAAACATTAAAATAGAAAAAAGCAAAACAAAAACGATTTAGATTTTCACCAATAAAACTGCAGTCTTTATTATTATGTCTAATTTCCTGAAAAATGCTTGGTTTTCCACTAACCCGTAGTTATATCGTATCGTATCGATATCGAGATATCTGGCATGAATATCGAGATATTTTGTCCATATCGTTATACCGCCTTTGCCCAATCCCGTCAGACCTTGGAAGCAAAGCAGGGAAGGGCCTGGCAGGACTTGGATGGGAGACCGTTTGGGAAACACCAGGAAGCCTAGTGAATGTAGTGAGTGAGTGAGTGGTTGGTGGTGGTCGGATGGGCCGATGGCGCAGACTGGTTGCCTCGCTTCCATCAGTCTACCCCAAGGCAGCTGTGGCTCAAATAGTAGCTTACCACCACCGAGTATGGAGTGAACGAATAGTGCAATGTAAAGTGTCTTTGAGTGTCCAGAAAAGCGCTATATAAAACCAATGCATTATTATGTTATTATTATTACAACAAAAACATCACAGTTTTGTAGGTCTTAGCTTTCAAATGAGGCATTACACTGATCCATAGGCTGTGAACTGAGAAGCTTTTAGATTTGGGTAAAACTGTACTGGAGAAAATGTGCTGAAACAACACTAACCCTCGACTGAAGAACCAGAACAGACAGAGGTCTAAAGATAAGACTATATCTTATAGGACTTCAGCAGGCTTTAACTGGGAACATGTATAATCCAGACTTGATGACAATAAGAGATCCAAACCGGGACTTGTAAAGACTTGTCAATCTTCAACCATAAACTGAACTTAAGTCTGTCTTAAAACAATGGTTTGTCCATATGGAGATTTAATAATAAAACAAGTCAATTTCTATGCTAAAATAGTAGTTTCTCTTTTCTGCACAGACCTCGGAGTCGGATGTTGGACTCATCTCTTACATGCCTACACAAGACTTGACTCAGTGTTTACCAGAACTAACCCAGGGAGAAACTACAAGCCAACTAAGATGAAAATAAAAGCCCTAAACCAGGCCTGAGCCAACGCCGAGGCTCATAAATAAACCTGATCAAAGGAGAAGGCTTGAGTGAAATCTAGAACAAAATGCAGACCACAATCAGCACCACACACACACTCTCCCTTCTCTTTTTCTCACACATAAACCCTCCCCCATTCCAACTAAGCCTGCATCTCTCCATCGGCGCATCTCCTCGCTCAATCTGTGCAGAGGATCCCACCTCGCGGAGAAATGCACGTCTGTTTACGAGTCGATTAAGAATTCAAACAGGGAAGAAAGACGGGAGAGAGAAGCGTTGAAGAAGACGAGAGGCGAATCAAGTAAATCACTGACATTTTCTGCAGACCACGTAAGGAAATATGCACGTTATGTAACGCAGTGGCCCTTATCGAGTTCGTACCCTGGAGCGTTTGATGGTGGCACATTTTTTTGCTCAACCAACTAGGAGTAAATCATAATGTGAGTCGAAACGGGGAGTGGAGCAGGTCAGGAATGGGTCAACATTGGCACAAAGACTGAATGTAACCAGGCAAAGTCAGGACTCCTTGAGCAAGGTTTGGTCTTGAGTACCGAGTTAAAGGATTGCTGAGCCTGCTTTGGATTGGGTTGAATGAGGAAAACCGGGGAGAAAACACAAACACGTCATAGAAAAGGCCCACCTAGTTCAGGAATCAAACCCAGGGCATTCTTGCTGTAAGGTATCGAGCCTAAAGAGCACACATTTCATCTGTATTGTTTGATCAGATTGAGATAAACTGAATGAGGGCATAAGCTGATTTTGTCCCGGTCAAAATAGCATGAAAATTGCCAAACAGTTACTAATCTGACAGCAGCAGCGGTACAGAGTGTGATGTCGCTTTAAGAAATGGGGGAATGTGCGAAGACTGTACAGAGAAAAACAGAGGAAGAGCAGAGCGCGGATGTGGGAGGAAGGAAATGGGAACACGCTACAGTGAGTTGACAAGAGCCGCGGCGCAGAGAGGCTAACAGGAATCACACACATGCACGCGCACAAGCGGGACGCGGAGGGGTGGAAGCACATTACGCTACGGGTGGGCGATGCTGATCAATAACTCCATATTATTTCCAGGACTATCCCAATAACGATAATCAGACGATATTTTGCAGTTCATCAGAAATGTGGATGTTGGGAGGATACTTGAGTGACTTTGAGACTAGGGCATGCTTTACTACTACTAATACTTTACTATACAGTATTTACCTACTCACAATCATTTGGTGCAGGCATTCATCTACCAAGACAGTTTGCATCACGCTTTTGAATAATTTAAGGTGAACTTGAATGTATCAAAGTACAACCTTTTGTTTCATTCATATCACTTTCTTAAAGGGGGGGTATTATGCAAAATGTACTTTTTCAAGGTTTACATCATGTTATTATGTCATTCCCTCATTAAAAACATGCCTGAAGTGTTGCCTTGGCACATTCACGTATTTTTGAGTAATCTGTAAAAACTCTGATGGCAGCCATTTTAGGGATAGGTTTGCCTGAGTCCTCCTAGGAACGCCCCCACCTCCTGGAGACGCCTCCGAGCTTTCGTCACCAGCCAAGTCAGCAGAGCCCCCTCCCCACTGATGCCACAGACAGCGTGTGGAGGGGGTGTGTCGGAAAGGGTCAGAGGTTCTTAAAGAGACAGAGGCCTATTTCAAGACATTCGCTACAGCCATTTTGAGAGAGCAATTTTATACAAGGCAGTTATTCTAATTTACTGCATTTACAGACCAACAGATGGTTTGGTCATCATTATAGTGTGCTATAGACTGGTGCTATGTGACTGAAAAAAGCATAATACCCCCTCTTTAATATCCCATATAATTAGTGAGCCATGACTAAGCAGCAATTCAGAAAGCTCAAAGTCAATGATAATAGACACACTATAAGGTTAACCTCTTAAGTTAGTGTGTGCATTTTCTCCTGGTCAGCTTTACCCAAATCTAAAAGCTTCTCGACTGGATCTCACAGCCTACAGGCCAGAGTATTGCCTCATTTGAAAGCTAAGCCCTACAAAACTGTTCATCTAATTTTTGCCATTAGTTTTTTGTCATTTTTTGTTGTTGCACCTATATCACTTTTTTGTCACATTCTTGTTGTTTTTGTGTCACACTTTAAGTGGCTTTTAAGTGTGTTTTTGTCAATTTTTTGTCACTTTCTTTTTCTTGTTTATTGCATTTTTGTCACAGTTATGTTGAGTTTTTGTCAGATTTCAACCCTTTTTTTGTGTCACATTTTTGTTGCGTTTTGGGAACATTTTTGTTGCGTTTTCACCCTTGTTTTCTTCTCGTTATTGATGCTATTTTATGCTTTTTTATCAAGAAGCTTTTAGATTTGGGTGAAGCCAAACTGGAGAAAATGTGCTCTGTTCCAGTGGGTGTTAAGAGGTTAAAAACTACTGTATGCTGGCAGTGAGTGGCAAAATGATGATCTGTTGCATTTTTGTATTTGTACACTTTGCTGTTATAGTGGAGATATATGCCTTCTGCACCAAGGAGCCATGTCCAGATCTTTATAAAATTACCCAGACATTTTTGCCCGAATGAAGCCCACTGTGACTGTATGGCATTACAACTTGAGTTACAGTATAGACAGTGATGCCGCACAGCCATAACAAAGATTTCAAGTGAAGAATGTGTTTCTCATTCTGTCCTGTTTGAATTCCAGGAAAAAGGAAATATGATTGGTCATCTTTGCCATCAACCACAAAAAACACAGGAGGTAATGTTTTCTGGAGTTACCATAGCAAATCATCCCCATAGATACTTGGAGAAGGCATTTTCCGCCCTTTTTTTTTAAACAAATGCTATCACTTCTTTCATTCAAGCTTCATCCTGCTCAGAATCCTGGTCCAAAGTATAGATATTCTTGTCCGATTTTTTTTAAATGTCTTGTCTATAATCCTGTGCTTCTAAACAGTGAAATGTGTCAAGGTTGAATGTTTCTCAGCTCCCCTGGGCTCATTTTTGGGATCTGAGTTCTTTCTAATGCAAAAAACGGGAAGTCTCTCTCACTTTTGGTTCTGTAGATATCAGCCTTTTATCTACATGACATAGGCCGATAGCCGTTATAGTAAAATACATCAAACGTCTTCTTTCTTATTTCATCTCTTCTTCGTCTTAACTCACTTAGCTGTAACCTCTTCAATCAAACTCTTCCGTTAGCGCTCACTTGCAGCAGTCGGAGTCAAAAGCACCGCTGATACCTGCCATTAGGGCTAAACCAATCGCTACAAGACGCTAAACTGCTCTTCAAATCAATACCACCGTGTTATCAGTGGAGAGCTATCGGCTAACCAACGGAGGCAATCACGCAACCCGTGTTTAGGCTTGTGTCCTAATATTTACTCACGGGCCACTGTTGAACCATGATGAGAAGGCTAATATAGCAGAGAGCAAACCCGGTGATTACACTGCGACGCTCCAACCCCACAGAGATACACAGACGCGACGAGGGAGGACCTGCGCGCTAGCAGACGGTCAGAGGTTGTGTTGGTTGTAAAATGCTCCAGGTGTTGCTGAGCTAGATGTGATTACAAGGATGACTAATTTCATTTTAGCTTCCCACGGGCTCCTGTATAAGATCAACGTTCAGTAGGGCCTTCCTCCATTTTATCAATAGCTGGCAACACATTCGATATAGCATTGTTCGAATAAGCTTCTGCAATGTTATTTTTTTCACCAAGATCTTGTATGATGATGGAAGAGTGTGACCACGGCGAAAAACGCTCTCAATGATTCTCAATGGGGTTAAGATCTGGACACTGAGGTGGCCAATCATAGACTGTAAATACAATGGACGTCTCCTCCTCACTCCTCCCCGTTTACCACAATGACCACGCTCGAGGGGGAAATCATGGCAGGTTTACAGACTCCCCCTCCCCAGCTCTGACGAGGCATGTTCCTAAAAAGGGCATCAGGGCGGGATCTTCACGGAAGACTTGGCCCTTGCGTGACGTGTAGCTCGCGCTGCTCCAATGCTAATAGTCCGGCCCTCATTAGTACGAAAACCAGCCTGGTCTCTTTAACTGTAACTAACCCAGCGTTATCATACGAGGAATATCTAGCTCTAGATAGTTCCAAAAAATTGAGACCAGGCTTTAAAGTTGTTTTTAACGTGTCTAAAGTCCAATGCTTTCCAATGGGGGACTAGCAGCCATATGGAGGTACTACAGCAATGGCGGAGGAATGGCAGCCCCTAGTGTCGTTGTCAAAAAGCAGAGCAGCCAGGGGCCATTGTGGCCAATCCACATGAGAATATCATCTCTCCTGAACCACTCCTTCCCAATGTGAGCCCCATGAATCCTGGCATGTTCATGCTGCCACAAGGGAAGAAGAAATCCATCGATGGAAGAACCTGGTTTCAGGATGTTCAGGTAGTGCTGTTCTCATTCTTTGGGCACATACTGTTGCTGAACCTAGACCTGACCAACTGCAGCCACCCCAGATCAGAACAGTTAGTTAAATCCAGAGGAGACTCTTATTCTTGGTCAGGCAGTGTAACTTAGTTGACAACTTATAACATAACTCCGCGCCATCAAGCTAGCGGGCACTCAGAGTATAAATGAAAGATTCAAAGCGAGACAAAACAGTTTGGGAACCACTGCTCAAAAGAAAAGTATGACACAACTCATGAAGAACAAAGAGTCTTTTAAGTTGTCTTATGCTTCCAAGCATCAAAAATGTATTGTGATGCAGTGGAAAAGCACCCACCGCAAACACACAAATACATACCATATCCAAATGTCGTATAAATATCGTCTTTCGAACCCTTTGTGTGACTAAGTGATGGCACAAACATAGGCAAGTACACCATTATCTTGTATCATATGCAGTATGTCATACCAGCACAAGAGGTTCCACCACCATTGTACTTTTTTGTGCCAGTCCCAAGCACGGATGCATGGAAAGGGTTGCATAAGGGAGGGCATCACAAATCAATACACACTGAGACGTAGGTAGGCAGACAAATTGCTATAGAGCGAGTACAGAAAGAGTAAAGATCTGATCGCATTCAAAATATCCCTTTCCACAGTCAATTTTCTCATGAATCTAAATATGCGCCCCTCTCTGCCTGCTCCATAACAACCGTTTGGTAACAACAGCCGATGCCTCTCTGCCCATATGACCTCATGGTTACTGGGGCGATGGGGATTCCTGGCGCAGCGAGCCCTGTGATTGGCCGCGAGCTGCGAAAGGAGCACTTAAATGGGTCAGAGCAGTCAAGAGTCTCTACGGAGGAGGTGTGTGGACGTGCTATGCAGACTGTGGACACGTTTCGGCGGTAATTGTACAAACGGCACCGAGGCTGAAAAATAAAGCGTCCTTCATCCGCCCACAGTCTGAGATTTCTGCTGCCTGTCAGCTCCTGTGCTCTCCCTCACATTTAGTTTATCATCAATTTGCTTGTTTTTCTGTTTTTTTTTTCTTTTCTTCTTCCACCATCCCTCTCTTCCCGCTACCCATCTGTCTGCACAGAGAGAGCGTGGAGGCCAACACTGCCCCCCGATGGCCGCCTGGTGCAGCCCCGCGCTTTGAAATGGTGAGAAAACACTTGTGAAAGATGATGCAACACGAGGAGCACAAGTTGAAGTGAAGTGAGATATTGCACTGAGCGGCCGCAGTCTCAGAAACAACACACCGTCAATGTAAGAGCAAGGAAAAATAGTAGCATTTGCATCTCTGTCCATATGTTTTGTGATTTGATGCAAGTAGCATACACGCTTTAATGACTGTATGGTCGGTGGTGGTTGTATTTAGTCTTACAGTATCAAATCCCTGTCAAGCATCTTCAGATCTGGACTCTGCTGTGTGTTTACATAAATGTGATAAGCCACGGGACATGAGTCGGCTGGATGAAGGGCCCGAAAGAGGGAGGTGAAGGGGCTCATGTAATATCTGTAAGTCCGGCCTGTTAGAGAATTAACAATGGTGTTTGAGAGGATAGATGAAAAATAGGGAGCAGTCTGGATGTCTTATACAAGAGAGGTTTATTTACCATCGGTGCGGGACCCGGAGACATGAACTTGAGACATTGCGCCAGTCCTACCAAGTCAAGTCAAGTTCAAGTCTCTCTATGCTTCCACAGACAAGGGATAAATACCCTCTCAGAGCCTCATACTGACACGCAAGCAAACATTCAGTGGCAGAGAGTGGCGCCTGAGCACCACAGTCAAGGCTATAACAGAGATAGTACGACTGTACAGCTTGAACCAATATGATAAATAGCAATTTAATGTTATCCTCTAACACGGCCCTTAAAGAGGGGGTATTATGCTTTTTTCAATCACATAGCACCAGTCTATAGCGCACTACAACGATGACCAAACCTTCTGTTGGTCTGTAAATGCAGTAAATTTGAATAACTGCCTTGTATAAAATTGCTCTCTCAAAATGGCTGTAGTGAATGTCTTGAAATAGGCCTCTGTCTCTTTAAGAACCTACCTTTCCGACACGCCCCCTCCACAAGCTGTCTGTGGCATCAGTGGGGAGGGGGTTCTGCTGAGGAGCAGTGATTGGTTACTCGGCTGGTGACGAAAGCTCGGAGGCGTCTCCGGGAGGTGGGGGCGTTCCTAGGAGGACTCAGGCAAACCTATCCCTAAAATGGCTGCCATCAGAGTTTTTACAGATTACTCAAAAATACGTGAATGTGCCAAGGCAACACTTCAGGCATGTTTTTAATGAGGAAATGACATAATAACATGATGTAAAGCTTGAAAAAGTCGATTTTGCATAATACCCCCTCTTTAACAGACACTGATGACTGTGCTTCTCGCTGCGCAGCTGTTTTAATAAAGAGAGAGGAAAAAAAGGTTTCAAAACTTAGACTGGGCGGCCTGTATGTCAGTAGTGAAGCTATGGTGGGTGTTTTTACTCTACAATAAAAGGAAAGCTTAGCATGTAGAACCTCAGGTGGAGCTTTCTCTTAGCTGCCGGGGCTAAGAACAGCCACAAGGGAAAGATCCAAAGATTACACAAAGATGCGCTAGGGACCAGAAGAAACAACAATAGTTATGTTTTTGACCGGAGAATAAAATTGAAACATAGTAAATGTGTTATTAGCGGAGATGTCACCTACTAGGCTGTGTGCGGTGTGAGATTTTTCCATGTTTATTTGACGCTGTTCGTGGGAGTTTCTCATAGCACTGACAGCGCCCCCTCAGCTCCCCCTCACTTCTCCCCACCAACATTTCTTGATTTGCCAGATCACTTCTCCAGAGCCAAATGTAGTAACTGAGTCCCCTCACCAGATTGCGGAATAGGTGGTAACAGATAACTGTACGGGCTTAAATTGCTCACAGTCAGAAGGCAAACTCTGCCAGACTTTAAGTTTAACTTAGTTTGTACCACTAGATGGAGCGGTGAGCAACAAGAAAAGGCATTCATGCATAGATGTATTTGATTTGCAGTTTTAATCTTTCCTTACAATATAATACAACGAGTACTTTAGCAACATATATACAGTATACATATGAGGCTACTGTTTGAGGTGGCATTTTCTGGACGATATGCGTGCCCCACTAACCCGAAGATTCTTCTTGGGCAAAAGTCTTTTGTTGTCAATTTGAATGTTGCTTATTAAGTATGTAGTTTTTCAGTCTCTCTGCAGCTGAGCAAATCTAGCTGCTAAAACATTTTTAATAGGTAGAGAGTGAACTGGCAAAAGTCAACACGCATGAATAAATATTTGAGCTTTGGCAAAACTTCCCTTGGTGCAGTTTACAGGTGGGATCAGCACAAGCACCAGGGTCAAAGTCACAGAGGAGCCGCAATGCAGCCTCCACTCTGGCACGTCTAAATAAGGCTGTGTGTATGTGAGAGAGGGAGAGAGAGAGAGGGGGGGGGGAGAGAGGGAGAGAGGACGAGGGGGGAGCTGAGACACCCAATCCCTGAGGAGAGAGAGGGCTACAGCTACACCAGTCAAAGGAGAAGCTCTTAAAAACGCAGACACACCTCAATCTTGTGGATAAAAACTGGGGATATGACTCAGCTAAATGCTCATAAATGCCTATTAAATAATACAAACATCCATTACAAGCGGATTAAGAACAATCTTTTCCATTGTGCAGACATGGCAAACTTCCAAATACTTCAGGAATGTAGTACAAACTGATTTCAGACAATATCACAACAAACAAAAGCCTGTGTTTTCATGACGTTGAACTGAAATGGATGATTTTTGTGGTTTTGGAGATTTGAGAATATCATGAAAGTTTATCACTGGAGTGTTTTTTTTCTGCAATTGAAATGAATGAATGGCAGGCTACAGCTGATGCATCTAGGCCTCTAACACTGCTACCAATCTGTTACAGCACATAGGAAGCAATGCCCTGTTTATGAACATTGCTTTTGCCTACCGAAGGACTATTACTATTTAGACGACATTGTATACTGCAATATAAATATATCCATTCATCAATTTTCTTCCACTTTCTCCAGGGCCGGGTCATGAAGGCAGTAGTCTGAGCAGAGATGCCCAGACTTCTCGATCCACGCATACCTCCTCCAGCTGTTCTGGGGGGACCCCGAGGCGACACCAGGTCACAGAGACATAGTCATATAGAGACATAGTGGGTCTTCCATGAGTCTCCAAATAGGACATACCCAGAAACACCTCCGAGGGAGGCGACGAGGAGGCATTCGAAACAGATGCCCGAGCCACCTCAGCTGCTCCTCTCAACGCGAAGGAGCTGCGACTCTACTCCAAGCTCCTCCCAAATTTTGGCCACTTGTTTCGGCCATCTTGTCCTTTCGGTCATTACCCAGATTTCATGACCATAGGTGAGGGTGAATGAATGAACACATGGGATTATGAAGGAAACAAAACAGGTGAAATAACTATGTTTTATATATTCAAAATTCTTCAGATTTGCCGCCCTTAATTCTTGGCATTTTCTCCATGATTTGATTTGATTTATTTTCACATAATAAAACAATAGCATGATTACATCTGGTTTCACAAATGTGATGGAAGGTTGCCGAAAACCCTCAAGGGGCTTAATGAGTGGCAACCTCCAAAAGTTAAAATTAAAAGCAAATGTGAGGCATGCAATTGTCAAAAAAATAAAGTAAATTCAAGTACATTGTCAGAAAACACAATACAACGTACATCAATACTGGGTTTAGAAATGGATCCCAAGAGGAAAATAGCAATCACTCAGAAGCAAAGATTTAAGAGATTTTTTAAACTGAATTGGGGAAAGCTCCGTGAGAGGAGTTGGCAGGATATTCCATATTTTGGGTCCTCTGTATAGAACACTGAACTGAGAGTGTCTGGAGCGAGCAAAAGGTGCTCTGATTAGATTGCTGCTGCGAGTGAGGAAATCTATGAAACTCATTGTTAAAGGAAAACATTTTATTAAGGTGCTGTGGCAGTAGCCCTTTAACGGAACCGTAAACAAATTGACCAACTTGGAAGTGGTTAACCTGGTAAACACTAAGAACACCGGCTTTAGCAAACATGAGCTTCATAAGGTTGTCTTCTGAGGTAGTTTTCAACATGTTTGAGAAGTCCAAACCATTTCTGTGACTTCTGAGCAAATATTAAAAGTGAAAAGCAGTAATCAAAGCGACAGGCAGTGATTTGGAAGAATTTATGTGAACATTTTTTTGGTTTAAAACACAATTCCGTATGTGTTCACTTGGTGAGAATCTACCCTAGGAACAGTTTTGAAATGAAAGGAAAACGAATACATAAAAAAAAACGTTTCCAAACTTTTGGCCTGTACTGTAGATCAATCGGTTAATCGAGAGCTTTGTCTATTGACTCAGCTCCCTCTTCACCACGACAGTCCGATACAGCGACCGCATCACTGCCGACGCTGCACCGATCCGTCTATCGATCTCATGCTCCATCCGTCCCTCACTCGTGACCAAGACCCCGAGATACTTGAACTCCTCCACTCGAGGCAAAGACTCCCCACTGACCGTGAAAGGGGAAGCCACCTTTTTCTGGTGGAGAATATAAATGTGACTGACGGAAATTCTTGTGTATATTTGCCTGTTTTACTGTATTCATGGGAGACAGGAAAGGGAAAATAGGATGAAAAAGTGTCTAAATGGGATTTACCTGAAAGTAAATTGTGACAACATTGGAAATTCATACTTGACAAGATTCAGCTCATTTCACTCAAGTTCACGAGCGTCAACATTTCCATCCGTAATGAAACCCCGTAGAGACAGAATATGTAGTTGTTCGTGATTCATTTGCAAGGATTAAGGCAGAGAAGCGTGCGTTACTTGAAGTTGTCCGGGTGCTGCGTGAGGCCCAGGGCAACCGTGTCCAGCGCGTGTCTGTGGTGCTTCTGAGCGCTGAGCAGCAGAGCGAGCAGGTGCAGCGAGTGCAGGTCGTCTCCACAAAGAGCCAACGCCAGCTGCAGCGGCTCCATGGCTGCAGAGACCTGACACAAATCACACATTAACACTGACGATGGCGAATGAAATGATTGTGTAACCTCTTAACTCCCGCCTGAAGAGCCGAGAGGATCTTTTTCCTCACGTCATCAGATTTTTTTTCCATCATTTTTTAGTTGGGTGTTCAACTCATTTTTTGTCACATTTTTGTCATTTTTTTGCATAATTTTTTTTTTTTAATTTAAAATAAACAAAGTTTTTTATTACATGTTGTCAAATTTTTGTCAAATTTTTGTCAATTTTTTGTCATTTTATCGTCAATTTTTAATCAAATGTTTGTAATTTTTTCGTCACATTTTTTCGCCACAATTTTGTATTTTTTTTGTCAAAATTTTATCAAATTCTTGTCACATTTTTGTAATTTTTTTGTCACATTTTTGTCTTTTTTTCTTCCATTTTTTGTCAATTTCTTGTGACATTTATGTGACATTTTTGCCTCTTTTTCATCAATTTTTCGTCACTTTTTTGTCAATGTTTTCTCACTTTTTTGTCACATTTCCATCATTGTTTTCGTCTCAGTTTTGTTGCTATTTTCACAGCTTTTTTCCAGAAGCTTTTGGACTGGGGTAAAGCCAAACTGGAGAAAATGTGCTCGGTTCAGGTGGGAGGTAAGGGGTTAAAGCTCAGTTATTATTCTTTCTTGCATGTTTTTCTCCGGCTTTCAACGCCGCATGAGTTGTTTGTCCTTTGTTTTATAAGGCCCGAGCCGGGACGAAGTTCTGGTAAGAAACAATTGTTCTCCGCTGGTTTCTTATTATTATTATTCCGCCTAGAAGATCCTGTTTTTCAGTGCCTTCCTGTGCAAAAGTACAGGCAGAACTTGGCACAGTGATCAGAGTCGCCGAAAATTGCATGACAGTGGGCGACATGCACACGCCCAAACAGAATGGCTCGCCAGCGCCCCCTGGTATTCGACCCCTATGAGTTTGGGGACAGGCATTTTTCGGTGAAGGTCAATCCCCTTTGGCACGGTGATAAAGCACATGGAGACAGTCACAAAACAAAATTATAGCTCCGCCCTCTGACCAACAAGAAGTCGGCCATATTGGAGCAAAGCAGTGAATGAAAAACATTCGATAAAGAGGATATTCTCAATCATAACCCAATCCAACCATATTTTTTTGTAGCGGGGAGCATCTCTAATTTTTGCTATTTTAAATGCTTTTTTTTTTTACATTTGTATTTCTCTTCTTTTTTTTTCATAGATGTTGTTACACGCTTGTCACTGTGAAGAATGAGAAAGTTCAGAATTTGCACTGGGAAAGTTAGGAACTGGTCCATTATGATCCTGGCAGATACAGTAGGTGCTTTGAAGTAAAGGCAATACGATTACTTTAACATGTATGAACGAAATAAAACAAAACAAAAGGACACGTCAAAATTCTACAAGATTTAAAGCTGAAAAAGCAAACCTTGATTTTTCAGATTACAAAGAAATGTGTGGGATGTTACCTGGCGAACAAGAGCCAGTTGAAGAGCCAGGTACATTGCGATCTGAGAATCCTGAGGGTCCAGCGAATGAGCTCTGGAGGAACGACAGAACATCACACAAATGAACACTTCACTGTATCATCGTTTTACAGTCGAAAGGCTCTTCAGAAATAACTAACACTGTTGTTGATGCGCAGCTGAGTATCGTATCAGGGGTCATACAGGTGGAAGCAAGTCAAATTTAATGGCCATTTTTACACCAAAACACAATATTTTACTTTATAATGGACATAGAAACCCAATGTATGGACGGAAACTGTAGTATGCTGAGATACAGATTCTCTCAACTTTATGCAATTCAGTTTTTCAGCGACCGACCATAAAATCTGAAAGCTTTCGAAAAACGTTAAGCTAAATCTTGTCTCTGAATAAAGCTTTCTAGCAGGGAAGCTCATAAATCAACAATACAGACATGCATAGATAACCTTGTCCCATTTTCACTTACTTGGTTAGTGCCTTTAGTGATCGTTTGTTGAATTGATCGCGGTCTGCTTTTAAAGAGGCTGCAAAGGAAGGAAAACACATCACATCCGTTTTTGTCAATTGTGTAATAAAGCGAAACATCATAAAGGTCAACAAGTGTATGAACTCCATTACGATACAGAATAGCGTGTTGCCATTTCTGGTTGTAAAAGCGTGTTGTTTTCGATTACCATCCGTGGCTCGCAGGCTGCAGCAGAGCCCCAAGGCCAGGTAGGCTCTGGGCAGGAACTCTCTGGCATCTTCCCCCATGGATATCACGCTCTGGGACAGGGACATCGCCTCCTCAAACTGGACACGGGAGACACCAAAGTCAGTGAAGGACACACGCTGTGCAAAGGTGCAAATATGGAAGTGACAAGAGGATGTGGAAGAGGTGAGTGTTGGTAAAGATTAAACGTGTGTCCACACTCTTGAGATTGGAAATAACGGTTGCGCCTTATCTGGGTGTTTTTTGAGTGACCTTCGCGAGGGTTTGGTTGCTGATACCTGGCAACCCAACTCCAGACCTCCTATTTCAGTCTCTGTGCTGAACAACACGACAAACTGATGCTTGTGTCAAAGCTCCGGCGGAAAGTCTTGCCCCCGAATGTTGATCAGGAAAAGAATCGTTCACCAACAAACAAACTGCTATATAGACATTTGGTCACTGCATTTTACTAATCTTTCATTGATTGACTGCGGAATTCTTCCGCAGTCAATTATTGGTTTTCATGTTCTTTATTATTATTCCTCTTCCATCTTTTTCCCGATTTTCTCCAGCTTTCAGCACCTTCATGCTTTGTGCAATTTATGCAAGTTATGCATCAAAACGTTCCGCATGTTGAGGAGAAGGGTGCTATTACTTTTAGGACTTCTGCAATTTACGGTTTTTCCGCAATCGGCCAAAATGTCGGAGATTTTTCCCATTGACTTATAATGGGGCTGCCGCAAATCCATGCTTTTCTGCACTTTTTTCTGCATTTTATGCAATTTCTGCACTTTGTGCATGTTCAGCTTCTGCAACTTGTGGGTTTTGAGAAAAAATTGGCCTTCTGCAGATTTCCAGTTTTTTTATACGAGAGTTTGACATTTTTGCATTGGTGTGTATGTGGGAATCCAGCCAATGGGGAGACTCCAGGACTTTCAGCCGTTTGTGCAGCTTCTGCCAATCAAGCACTGAGGCCATTTTAACAGTTTGACCAGTTTATGGAATATAAAAGTTTATGCAATATTAATAATTTATGCAAATTAACCACTTTATGGGATTTAACCAGTTTATGCATTTTAAAGCGTTTATGCAATTTACATAATTTATGCAAATTATCCCATTCATGCATTTTACCACTTTTTGCAGTTTATACAGTTTATGCAACATGACATTTTATGCCTTTTACCAGTTTATGCAAGTTTGATTATGCAATTTGAAGAGTTTATGCAATTTCTGCATTCGCTTCCCGCATTTCCGCAGTCAATCGCAATGGCGCAGCCATTGCATTTCTAGTTGTTATTGCGGTAATGTGTGAGTAGCAAACTCATCTCCAAACCCGTTTCAGAATGAAGGCTGGAACTTTCTCATAGAGTTCAGGAATGTGATGTCATATCGCTAAGCATTATGGGATTAGCAGCCATTGCAAACTAATGGAGATTTTAAAAGTTAAAATACTGGAGTTATTGTTCACATTAAAACACTTGGACACCACAGTGAGTTAGATGTATTTACCAGCAGTAGCTCGGCAGCTAACGGAGCTGTTCCACGGCTATTTTCTCCACTTTGTATACTGTTTTT